>NC_056746.1:353359305-353554305 GCF_019279795.1 Protopterus annectens | reverse complement strand
GTAGAGGAAATATCTGTTAACACTACCTGACTGTTTCTATGCATATTCACATAGTCAAGGTTACATATGTGCAGTCATAACTGTGTGTGTGTGTGTGTGTGTGTGTGTGTGTGTGTGTGTGTGTGTGTGTGTGTGTGTGTGTGTGTGTGTGTGTGTGTGTGTGTGCTAGTGCCATAATCCACCTTGATTTCTATCGGTCACCCTGGGTGTTGGCTGCAGTAACCACTAGCTGTGACGGTGTGACCCTTGAGGGACATTTCTTGGAGGGGACTACTTGGTGTACTTACTTCTCTTGCTGTCATTTGTAGCCCTGGTGTTGTACACAGTGTATAATTACAGGCTTCTTACAACTCATTTACACCTTTTCTTACCTGGCAGACCTGTGGAGGAAATTTCTGTTAACAATACCTGACTGTTTCTACACATATTCACATATTCTTGGATGAGATTATGCATACAGCTTAATAGCACTCCTGGGATTCGAACCATGCCGGTTTGTGCAAAAATAGAACACAAGGTTGTGTTTCATCACAATGAACTACTAAGGAATTGCTAGTTCATTTCTGACTGTTTTCAGTATAATAGTGTGTTGTTTGGACAATCTCCCTTGTAATTCTGATACTCATGCATGGCAGATGTTTGTTATAATCTGTAGTCAGACCTTGACATATTGCAGTATGGAAAACAATGGTTAACACAGCATTACTATTCAGGGACCAGATCCTAGTGCATGGAACATTTCTTATAGCTATTCTGTTAATGTCAACATTACATCTACATTCAAACTACTGTATACCAAAGTACACACAACAGTCTTGTGTTTAGTGTTTTATTGACAGGTACTGCTACACTTTTACTGATATATATCCTGTACATCAGTATTACTCTGCTAATTTGTTTATATTTTTTATTTATATTTTACATTTGTTGACCAGGATAGTCCAACTGGATTAATGTCTATTTTCAGTGGCAGCCTGGGGAGAAAAGCTCCAAAGTAGACAGATAAGTAATAACAAAGAAGGCATATTACAAAGGTAGACAGATAAGTAATAACAAAGAAGACATTACAGATGAGATATTTACAAATGACATAAGCAGACATGAAATAGACAATATCACAAGTTCGAGTTACCCCTGGTAACAGTCAGGGGAAAAAATAACAGTAATTTGATTAATAAAGTATAAACATTCATGGTGAGAGTTAGCCAGGCTAATGTTTTGTTTATTCAGTACAAACAGTACACATTACTAACTACTGGCATGTGACATTCTACTGCATTCTATTTATTTGCCCTGACTACTGCTAGCTAGATTAGTACTCACCAACCTTGTGACGCAGCCTTAGCAGCCTGCTGGCATGGGCTTCGAAGTTCGCAGCCCTCTCTTCTGCAGCTGTACAGGCGATAGAGAAACATTTATGCATACCTTTCCATGTCATACTTAGGCTGGACTTTGATACATGAGAATAGCTAGTGGTACTTACACACTGTTGGGACATTCCTGCACCTGAACATCTTGGACCCACTGCTCCAAGTGGTCCCTCTTTCTTCACTTCAAGTCAGCATAGTGATGCCAGACTTGCTCACCAGTTCGAGGGATGCCAGTTGCACTGGTAAGGTCATGAGTGAGACTGTCCCAGGCCTCTGCTTTGTATTGGGAGCCCTGGTAGTGGTTCTGCAGTAGCCACCTTTCATGTTTTTTTACAAGGAGTCCAACCATGACCCTGGACTCTTGCATGCCCCAACGCTGCACCCAAAAGTGCACACCTTCTCCAACACCAGCCATAGTGCCTGCAGTGATCAGCTACAACTGGTTATGGTTGTACTCCCACCTGTGGGGTTTAGGTAGGGCTGGATTCCCACTCTTTGCTGTGATTGGTCTATCTTGAATATGCTGAGCTGAGCTAAGTGATCGGCAAACCCACTTAGCTGAGATAAGCATTGCTTACACAGGTAAATAGTAAGCACTGTTTACCAGGGTGCAAATCCACTTAGCTACGCTAATTATTGGGAAACATAACAGTTTATGCACTGTTTACTCCGAGTAAGCATAGCTGAACATAATTAAGCGATGTTCAGCTTTCATTTTATGGACTATCAAAATTGTGGGATTAATTTCTTCTTTAATGCCATCTTATGATATGTATGTTTCCCTTCCATGACATCCCCCTATGTGCTTTCATTACATTACATTCTTTTGTAACTATACTGTATGGGACAATTGTGTTTATATGTGGATTTCACATCTGTACAACACTGACACCTCACATTTGGACCTGCTACACCACCCTGGTCAACAAATATATATTACTCATTACCTATTTATAATAAAATATATTTTAGTCCTGTTTCACATATGAAAATGAATAGACTGCATTGGGGCTCGAACCATGAATGCCTACAGGTTAAGCAAAAGCTCAAACCACTACACTATTCCATTTTGACTATTAAGGCTGTATATTTCTATTTAGCTCCTTTAGATGTTTACACTCTGCTATGCATAGCTGCACACCACACACACCCGCTCAGCTATGCTTAAACTTTATTGGGAACAGAAAAAAAATGTTGAAATGGTGTTCTATTTTTATTTTCCTTTGGGTATGCACATTGCTTTCTACCTCTTAGGGCAGGACATCTGGACAAAGCATGACATGATAGGGGGACAAATAGGGGCAGGTTTTAGATATTGCTCTTGCCGATTTAGAAAGTTGGCTTTGCATTGGCATGACTTTTCTGTAGGGTATAATGTCTGAGACTCAAATGTCTCTCATTATTTTCCAACTTCAGGCTTTAATGATTTTACAGTAATTTGCGAGAAAACCATTATTTTATGGAGAGTGGACCAAATATATGGGGGCTAAAATCTAGCATTCTGTGAGAATCTGTATGGTTGAAGATATGTGTGTGCCTTTGCACACATTTCCTGCTTCTGCAGAATGCAGTAATGCCATACAGTGCTTTAGCAATACAGGGGGTGTGTCACAGAAGCAGTGACACACACCCCTGTATTGCTTTCATCTTTGCCGGTTTCATTTCAGTGTCCGCGGACACTGAAATGATTTATTTTACATTTCAGTGTCCGCGGACACTGAAATACTGGCATAATATTAGAGCTATGCTCTAATATTATGCCAGTACAGCTTAGAAAGTGCTGTATGGCACTTTCTGAGTGCAGGGAGCATGTTTAGTGTCTGTGCACTGCACGGACAAGCCCCTGCGTTCATACACGAATCATGTCCGTATAGAGAATATAGCAGCACACCTTCATTAATATGCAAGGTGCGCTGCTGCTCTACACGGGCACAGAACGCTCCGTGCAAGAATAACACTATTCTTGCACAGAGCTTCCTGAATCCAATGGATGGAGTTTCAGTCTGAAGTAGAGTGCAACTATAGATAATTGTAAACCTGCTGACACCTGCTGTGTTTGGAATAATCAGTCAAACAACCAATGAACATATAAGGTGGAAAGGAGCACTGCAGAAGAATTGGACTGTGTGCTGCTTAATTTTTTTCTTTCACTATGACAGACAAGGAGCCTAGACCTAATCCAGGGAAATATGCACTGTAACCAACAAGAGGTACCAACATTTAAATAAATTTATGTTAGCACAGCATTCAAAAACAAATAGTCCTACACTGTGTTACATTTCCCTCACATTGTTTAGCTTGTTTGATCTTAATTTAACAAGCATTGAATGCTAAGGTATGCTGCTTGCCTTGAAGAGGTGTGTTTCATAAGCCAGCCACTGTCAAGTAAGTCTGACCACTGTCAGAATTCAGTGAGTTGTATAGACGTTTGGGTACTGAACAAGTGCAAACAGCACTATACTGAAGTGCTCAAGGAAAAGAAAAAAACAGTGAATGTTGAAGAAAAGAGTATATCCTACACTGTAAACAATAAAATAATGTAAAGTATACTTGTCAGTTACGAACATATGAAAATGCAGACCTATACAATGTGAACAGAAATCTTGAATGCACTGTCTTTCGGCTTTTCCCAGTTAGGTGTCACCATAGTGGATCTCCAGTCCACTTATAATTGCCAGTGATTTTTATGGTGTTGAGTTGCCAGCCCAGCACCCAACCTTCAAAGAAGGCACATCCACACATGCATGCACCTACCCGCATGTCTTTTAAATTTCAGTCAATCACAGGGAGGACATGCAGACTCCACACAGAAGGCACTTCAGCTGAGAATCAAACAGGAGAGCCTATTGGTGTGAGGCGACAATGCTAACCAT
The DNA here is from genome assembly GCF_019279795.1 of Protopterus annectens. Taxonomy (NCBI): domain Eukaryota; kingdom Metazoa; phylum Chordata; order Ceratodontiformes; family Protopteridae; genus Protopterus; species Protopterus annectens. The sequence continues at coordinate 353,550,062 of NC_056746.1, read as the reverse complement.
TGCACCACCATGGCTCTAGGAATCTTGAATGTGCTAAGATTACAAAATATTCAAACTCTGGCAACATTCTAATCAACAGTATGTTACAAACAGCACAGTCACCCCAGATTCAGTAAACACATTTGTAACACAAATAGTACAATACTGAAGCACACATTCACTTGAATTGTTAAAAGAATGTAGCACAGCAAACTCTCAGCTATCCAGAACTCAAGAACCGGCAAAAAAATCGAGGAAATACAGTACAGTATGAACAATTCAATTAAATTTTCATGTGTTGCACTTTCTGTTTTTCCCCCCAGCCAGGCTTTTAATTACTGTATTTCAATATTAAAATCAAATCAGTACAGTGTTTATGGTATGGTATAGTACTGGGTACAGTATTAATCAGGCCTATTTTTAATAGTAACTCTCAAGCAACCAGAAACTACAGTTATCCGGCATCTACCAATCCCCATGGGTGCCGGTTAACTGAGAGTTTACTGTACTGTGCAATACAAATGATTTACAAATTTGTTCAGTACCAAAAGTGCTACTACATTGTCAGACTAGATGCCTTAAAATAGTCTGTACGTACAAAAAAAAAAAAAACTGAGTGCAGCATCAATCTGCTGTAGAGCCATAGTTTCTATTGTCAAACTGTTCTATATTTTTGAAGTTCTCCAGTACTGTAATTCCATAATACAGCACCCAGTGGGGTAACCATTTGAAATTTTGGGACTTGCTAAAACAAGTCCCTAAACACAGAGACTTAATGGCCAAAAGATCGGAATTATATATATTAAGTCTGAATTGCCATTTCTTGGAATATTTCCTTTTCTCTGAGGTATAGCAATCTCAGAGTTGGCATATATATGTTTGGAGGATGTGGGGGGTCCAGGTGGGCTTGCCCCCCTGCAAAAAGAAGTTTTAAAGAGAAGAGTAATTTTTTGAGATTAGCTCTTCTCTGGGCTTTTGATCTTTTTTTCTGGCTTTTCAGCTCTCGGCATTTCAAGTGCCAACATTTCAGAAGGAACCCCACAAGTGGATTACATTTTAAGGCTGTACATATTTGTATAAGACGGGAAGGTTTATTCATGTTTATAACTCTAATTTAAGCTATTCAAAAATGATATTGTTGATTCAGGATTCTCTGTACTTTGGTATATTGTGAGCATAGGTATTGCACAGTCTGGGTTTCCAAAGTAGAACCATTTTACAGGTAGGTGCAGGAAAAGTTTATCAGTTGTAATAAAGTATAACCAGAATAGATATTAATCTAAATCTTCCACTACCAACCTCAGGCAGCAATGACTGTGAACAAATGTCCCGTCCCACACAATAAATTACCAATTGGTTTCCTAACCGATTATCTAACTTCCAATATTAATCGATCTCCACTCTCTTCTTAAAAACAAAAAACATAGGTCTCACCTACACATTCTCTAATGAGACCACATATATCCTTACATTCTGTTAAAACTCATATTCAGATGACATTCATACAGATGAACAATGCTACCACCACATAACCTTTCTATTTAGTCTTCTCTGACATTATAATAACTTGCAAGACAGTACTATCATTTCAGTAGAGAGCTTACTTCAGAGGGTATTATGACCTAAACGCTACTTTTTAGCAATTAACATAAGACACAAAAAGAAAATCCATTTTTAAAAATTGTCAAAGACTGATATTAAATAATGGAAATAATATACTGACTCATTTACCATGCTTCATCTTTAAAATAATGTTCTCGTTCAAATATATATTTAATAATGAATAGTTAATTTACTTAAACAATATTATTATGCTCAAGCAATTTCAACATATACACTGATATGAAAAATAAAAGTGATATAAATAAGTGAAAAGCTGCTTAGAAGGGTGTCTGGCTTTACAATATACCACTGCTGTGTGGTGCAGTGAAAAGAAAGGTAAAAGTGCAAATGAATGCAAATGTTGCATAGCCCCATACAACACATGACAAATTATCTGTCAGCACAAAGTAAAACTGACAAAATTATATGATGCAGAGATATAAATGAAAAACACAGAGACAACACATGAACAGGAGGTGTGACTATTAGCACAGCAGCAGCAGTGGCACAGAAACCGGCAATGCAAAGCAAAGCATGCAGAATATGAAGGTATGTAGGAAATAGGTGAAGTGAGTAAAGAAGAGCAAGCACATAAGGGTGCCACTAAATACGTGAAAATAGGAAACAATTTCTACTAATTGTTGTTCATTTACAATAAAAGGGCAGGATTCAGTCTATGAAGGCAGGACAGAAGAGTGGAGTGAGTGAGCAGATGATAAGATAAAGGCTGAGAAAATAAGGAGAGTGAAGGGGGTATGAAGGGAGAATAAAATACAGGGGCTTGATGGATCTTATATAGCATCCTTAAGGGGGCTGCCACAGTACCACATGATCCTCTGAAAGAGATCAGCATAAGGAAAATGTGGTCCAAGGGGTCTGCAACAAGCACTACTGCTGGCATCCACTTTCAAACATACTTACAGGTGCAGACCAGGAAACTGCACACCTCTTTGTTTTATCTGCAAAAGTAAAATTATGGAGGTCTGAAGTCACATCTTATGAGTTTATTGGAACAAAAACAGGCTGCTTAGCCAGTTCCACCATGCATTCATAGATCTTATCAGATTAAACTAAACTGGGTTTATGACTGTGTTATTAAGGATATGGAGATAGACAACATGCAGATATAATCTGTCTAGAATTTTCTAAAATATTCAGCTTGGTCCCTACTGCAGCTGTCTTGCAGATCTGGGATGAAAGTAAATGATCACTTATCATACTACTGAAAAAAATCCACATTCAGAGGAGACTGCATGCAGGATACTAAATTAAGAATACAAAATGGATGGTGCAAGCCTCACCCTTTTTATTTCAGTGCAGTGATTTATGCTGATGCCAGAGCCAGGGTAGTATTAAGCAACAGGTTATCAATGTGTTGATTTGTCAAGCACTCTGTATTTTTGAGCAATATCTTATGACGATCTCAGGACCTAAACTATTCTGCTTGCAAGTGTCCATCCCAGAGACATTCCAAATGGCTCCATACTCTAATCAGTGTTGATATATTATAAATAATACTCTTGATATGGAGCTTAGCATAACTTGACAAACAATTTAAACCTCCTTAATTTTCACTCTTGAAATAAATAAGCACTTCCCAGAATTGTGCTCTGTTTGAAAACCATATTTCTTTTATGAATGATGGCCAAGCCTGAAATGTGAGCAATTTCTGCTTTACAGTACACTAGATATGTACAGTATACACAAAGCCAAATGCACTTTCACTGGCACATGAAACAGAAAGTAAAAACACTGGCAATTGTTTTTCACAGCATATTAACTTCATATTGTATGTACATATACACGTACCATAGCACTGATCGAAAAGACAATCATGAATTTAGTAGAAGAAATATAAAATTAAGGGAAAAAGTTAGAGGTCCAAGAATGAGACATGTAAGGAGTAGCACAGGTGGGACAAGAAGAGTGAGGGAGAGATTTATGAGGTACTCAGGATGTGGAACAAGTGTTTAGCTCACCGAACTTGGGGATAGCAGAGAATGTGGGTCTTCAGGAGAATGAAGCAGCTTCACATTAGACTATATCACCTAAACACGTTAGTGGACTGGTTAAACATTTATTTATTTATTTGTATTGATTAAGTGAGCTAGGACACTGATCCTACTGGGTCATTTTCGTTCTCGGCCCAAGAGTACAAACTCATTGAGACAGTATCATTTTAACATTTATGAGTAGTAGAAAAGCAAGCAGAAAACCATGCATCTGGAAAGGGAGTATAACTTTAATTATCTGCTGAAGGATACATCCAGGAATACTATCATACATGAGTATGTTGAGTAATTATTAGGCATTAATGCAGCAGGAAGGAAGTCTTTATATCAAGAAAATGACTACAGCACCTGCACAAACTGCACACTATGGAGTGCATTAAGGATTGCATAAAATAAATTACATGCTGCAAGGAAGGAGAGGTTATTATTGTCATTTCAATATTTACAATTTATATAGTAAGCAGTTTTATATTTACAATTTATGTTATAAACATGTTTGTGCAGTAAATTTGTGTTGTAACTCTATAAACTACATTCACCCTTCACAAGGTTGGGGGACTATTGTTTTTATTTCATTATTTACAATTTATATGGCAAATATTTCTATAGGTGCCATTTATGTTCTACCAATGTTTCTGAGACATCAATGTAGTTTGATGGTAATTGATATCCTGATGCATGATTTTCTTGTAGTGAGAGAAATAGGACCCTAAGGTTTTACCCCACCTGAAGGAATATGAGCATTTGTCCCCTAAAAGGTCACCCAATTGTTCATTAGCCTTCAAAATATTCCAATGTTTGTCAATAACATCAGTAAGAAAGGCTGTATTTCTGCCAAATATAGTGACCATTCTCAAGGTATCCTTATTCTCCCTCCTGGTTGTGTGTTTGTATTGTAATACAGTATCTCTGGATTGGTTGTTTGCCCATTGCATGATCCGGGCAAACAATATCTTTACCTATTGCCCAAAATTCACAAATCTTTGAGTAAGCCACCGGGTAGACCTATTGTTTTGGGCATAGGCTCCCTTACGGAGCCATTATCAGCATTTTTGATGGAACATTTGCAACCGCTATTGTCACATGTTAGAGCCAGGTTGAAGGACACAACCGAATTCCTACAAATTGTATCTGAGTCTGAATTAGAACCCCACTGGTTTATGTGCACCCTGGATGTTAAATCTCTCTACACCAGCATTCCACACTGGGCAGGATTAACAGCATTAGAATTTTGGCTAAATAAGGCCAATATCTACAGTTCAGGTTTCAATACATTGCTCATTTATATGGTCGAGCATGTCCTTACCAAAAACATCTTCTGTTTCAAACATGAGTGTTACTGGCAAATACAAGGTACTGCAATGGGGGCATCTTTTGCCCCAATATATTCTGATTTATATATGGGATATGCTGAGGAACACATCATGTACAATGAGTCACATAACCTGTATTTGCCAGAGATTGACACATGGAGATGTTTTTTGGATGACTGTTGGCTCATATGGAAAGGAGGCAGTGATTATTTGGAGGAATTCGCTGAGTACATCAATAAAAACAAATGGGAGGCTGAGTTTACAGTGAGTTTTCATAAAAATGAGATTCACTTTTTGGATGTTAATTTACAGCATCAACCAGATAACACATTACGCACTACTGTTTATCGAAAATATCCACGATATAACAGCTTGTTACACGCCTCCAGTCTCCATCCCAAACATACTATTAATAATACTCCGAAATCTCAGTTTTTGTGTTTGAAGAGAATCTGTTCTTCACAGTAGGATTTGGCGCAATCCCATGAGGATTTAGCCACCAGATTTCTAGCCAGGGGATATGGTACACAGAATGTGAACTCGGCCAGTTTCTCTCACTAAGAAGAAAATCATGCATCAGGATATCATTTACCATCAAACTACATTAACAGGGAATAGACTGGTTGGTTCTTATCCTTGTGGACACTGCACCTTCTGTAAACATGTCTTTAAAACCAAATCCTTCACTAGTAAAATACTGGGCAGTTGTATGACATGAATTTTTACGCCAATTGCAGAACAGATTGGATTATATATTTGGCCATCTGCACTTATCAAGCCTTTTACGAGGGCCAAACTTCTAGACAATTTAGATGTCGAATGACAGAACATTTAGGAGACATTAGGAATGCAAGGGCCACCAATGCTTTATATAGACATTCACTTGTTCATCACATGGCCAAATTCACTTTTACAGTCATAGATAAAATATCGGGCAACAGATCTTTCAAAACAGGATGGAATGATATATTAAACATGAAGGAAAGGAAATGGATTGTGAAATTAGGGGGTTTATTCCCACCAGGATTAAATGACAAACTGTAGGGTTTTGTTATTATTTGCTTTCTCTTCATGGGTCTTTATACTATTTATGAATCCATTATTTTTTTTTGTTTGTTCTAAGAAAAAAAGAAAGAAAAAAGAATATAATTTATTGTTATTTATATTCTTTTTATTTTTGATTGTCTTCCTATATTGATTATACTTTATTTTCATCATTTAGTATCAGACCAAATATTCTTTAGACAGGAAATGATGCCATTTGTCTTTAATGATACTGAGTATATATTGCAGTTTTTACACTGTTTCATGTTATTTACCATTGATGAAAGCTATAAGCTGAAACCATTCTGGTTTTCTTAACAAATCTTCATGCTCCCAAGGTGCTGGCTCTCTTTTTTGTCTTTTTAAAGTACAAGAAGCTCATGGTCTGTGTTCCAGAGTCCTTAGAAATCTGGCCAGTGTGTTGGCAGACAGTCTGATAGAGATCTTCAACTGCTCAGGGTCGAGTATAGTAGTGCCAGATGACTACAGGACAACAGTTGTAATACTCTTGTAGAAGGAGGGGTACAGAAAAATCTGGGGAATTACAGGCTTGTTAGCTTAACAGTAGCAAAGAAAGTGACAGAAAAATATCCCGAGCCGAAGTCCGAGCATTTCTACATAATAACAATCGCCTGGACAGCAGAAAACATGGCTTTATGGCCAGAAGTAGTTGTCAGTTAAACCAAAATCAGTTTTACGAACAAGGTACAGGAGAACCTGACAGGGAAGTACTGGTAGATGTAAATCTGCCTGGACTTCAGCAAGGCCTTTGAGTCTTGATTCTGTCCCATACAGGATGCTGATAGGGAAACTAAAGGGGTTGGGGGGGGTAAGACTGGGAAACTGGATACATGCAAAGTAAATGGTAGGACACAGAGAGTTGTTATGAGAGGGGCAATATCAGGAATTAGGAAAGTAGCTAATGGAGTATCACAGGGGGTCTGTCCTGGGCCCAGTACTCTTCAATGTGTTTGCCTCAAATATCTGAGGGAATAGAGAACAGGACTGATTGCTTTACTAATGACACAAATATGGATGCAGCAAAGGAGTATGAGGAATGATTTGAAAAGGATGGAGCAATGGGCAGAAATGTGAAAATTCAGGTTGGATGTAAAAAAATGCAAATTACTGCACTTGGACTAAAACAATCCTGTTTTGAAGTAACAGAAGCAGAAACAATGACAAAAGAGCAGGGAAAGTATCTGGCAATATTGATCACATCTGGAGTAGACTGCAGGAGGAATTCATAGGAAAGCTACCAGAAAGATCCACAGGATGGATGGGAAGACATATGACCAGAAGTTAGAGAAGTTATAACTCTTCACTTTTGAAACAAGAAGACAAAGTGAAGAAATGACATTGGTGCACAAGATCAAATCAGGTAAATGCTAAAAGTGTCATTCTAAACAGAAAGGACATTGGAGGAAGCAGAAGGCACAAGCAACATACTGCAAGATCTAATTTCTCCCAGGATCTCTGAAGATACTTTTTCGCTGAGAAGGTTGTGTAGCCATGGAATGGACTACTGGAATGGGTGAAATAAGAGTGAATTCACAAAAGCATTCAAGAAGGCATTTGACAAATGGAAAACAGAGTTAAGTGGTAATGTAGAGATGTAGGGGAGATACAGTGTTAAGGCTCCTTTAAAGGTAGACTTGACAGACTTATCGTCTCCTTTTTCCATCAGTCTGTGTACTGTAAAGTAACATGATATAACATGATGTAATCTCAAATAATATGCTAAAATTAAAGGAGCAGTCTCTTACCCAACAAAGTATTTTAAAATACAGCTGTGTTTTTTTCCAGAGTACATACTTGACATCTCCATCGCTTTTGTTCCAAGAGCTTTATTTTAAATTACACTATGTAGCTGAAAGAATATGATTGTCATTCTCATTATACTTTAAGAATTACAGTTATCTCCTGAAACTCAGATGCATTAAAGCGTAGTTTGTTAAGGCTGTCTGTCTAAGAACAAATTTGCCATAGTATATTGATTTTTGTACCCAAGTGCAAAATTTAGACACAGAATATAAATGTGTTCTTCTCTGCCTTTGTGTGTCGATGTGGCAAAGCCATAACTGAGAAATAGATTTTTTTTTTTATTTATATTTGTTGAATGCAGATATGGCAAATGATGAGGTGAAACAGAACTTGATGACTGCAGCACAAATTAATCTGTAATTACTACAAACAGCACACAGATTATGTGTAACAGTACAGTGATACCATGCAATCTGGATAACAAATTGCACAACTATGAAAGAGCAGTAATAAAACAAAAAACACAAAGCAATTATGTTGAGAAAATGGTTATTATAAAGGATATTGGCCACACAGCCAAATTACAGACAGCAGTGCATTTACTAAGGTGTCAGACAGGCTGGCATGTCTGAACTGACAGCACATGTATGACTGGCAGGTGAAAACTGCAGGTTACTTGGCAAGCTGCCAGAAATTAATTTATTGCTGGCTGTTTCAAAGAATAAATTATTACTGACAGAGTAAAGCCCGTCTGTTATTCTCTTGGATGCTTATTATAAACATGTGTCATTACTCAGTTTTTAATCACAATTATCATATCCTTCTTGAGTTTCTTTCCTTTGGCTTGTATATACTATCTTAAATATTTATTTTACTCTCAGACATTTTATTTGAAATTCGTACTGAAACTTTGTCTGACACTATACAGTTTCACAGTTTCTGAACACTTGTAACAAGCATATGTCTACAGAAACTATTTTATCATTTTTATTACAACAGTACTCTCTGTAAGCACTAATTAGTTAGTGTTAGCTTCCCTTGTAAAGTTCCTTCACCTTTCATAATGGCACTTATCAACACCCCAAGTAATATGCTGTTGTCCTGACGTAGAACCATGGCACCATTTCTAGGCACTCTGCAGTTTCTCTCTGCTTTATTCAAATGGATAAAGCCTTTTATCTGACAACATGTACAAGACATCTGGACACTATCAGTTATGCTGACCATTGATGCCACTCACAAATAGGTTGTTGTCCAATAAGGTGACTCTAGAAAGGGACACATAGTGTAAAGAGAGAGACAAAGAATAAGGCACATGATCATGAGGCAAGGATGTATGCAGGTAAGAAAACATCCCTGTGTATACTGCATTGGGCACATTCACAGTGGGTAGTGGGGAGAAAAGCAGAACTACCCCGTATGCCAATGTCAGCAAGCCTTAGGAATGTACTGACACTTGGCATGGTGCATGATATCAGCAAGCCCGATCAATAACCTAAGACTTGGCATGGTGCATGATGATGTCACTACATTGGCAGGCTCAAAGAATAGCTATAAAGACAATGGTATCTAATATGTGATTGCTCTGGTCTTCTTTGTCTGTACCAGTCACCCCTCCCACCCTTCTACCAGAATGCAAAGCATGTCACTGTAAGGTCATTTTTCCCTAAACAGAAAGGACTCGACAATAAGAAGTGAGAGCAAACTAGTAGCTGCGAGAAAGCAATGAGCAGGTGAAAAAAACAGGAAGTGTTGGAACATGGAAGCATGCCTAGTGAAAAGTCTGATTTTAAAAAAGTAACCCTTTGAAAGGAAACAAATACTATTCCACAGACATAACAATTTAAGGTAAAAATATTAAAATATTAGAAACATGGCAACAGAGCTATGTATCTCTCTGATGGAGTAGATAAAAGGCATTCATAATATTTTTCGTCAGTTATATAATGTGTCGAAACAGTTTTGCTATCTCTGTTTTCAGACGGTGACCTGGTCTATGGGCATGAGTCATGGGCAACATATAAATTATTCTCATCTGTACAGCTAAGGCAAGTTAATCTCTCTCTCTCTCTCTCTCTCTCGTTCGGCTTTTTCCGGTTAGGGGTCGCAACAGCGGATCACCTTGTCCGCTCATGATTGGCATTGGAGTTTTTACAGTGTTGAATTGCCAGCCTGACGCCCAACCTTCCACAGAAGGCACACACACACACACACACTCACGCCTAGGGCCAATTTTAGCATGTCCAATCCACTTGCAGCATGTGTTGCTGGTTATGTTACTACTTATGTTAAATTAAATGAACATATAAGGAATCCCTTTGGAGCATTTTATTAAATGAGGAGATATTCCCATAAAAACAGTCCATCCAATATGTTTTAATGAGTTTATAATGAGTTTGTAAAACATCTTAAAGTCATTATACCTGACATGATTTTCATAGATTACATACACAAAGTAGGTCACAATCCAAGGTATAAGATAATTCAAGGTAACCAGCTTATTTTGTTTAATTGAGATTGAGATTGAGATTGATTGATATATATATATATATATATATATATATATATATATATATATATATATATATATATATATATATTTAAAAGATATAGATAAAGACACAGATATAGATATAGATATATTTTTCATTCAAGAAGTGACATGGCCATCAGACACAACACTGAGATTGTAGAAACAATTCTGAGAATAGGACAAGTAGAAAAATGGAAACTAGCACCATTATTGTAATATGTAACCTAATAGACAAGGAATGCACTTGTCTAGTTCACGGGTGTACCCAGGACTGTGAGGTGACAGTGGTCTGACCCAGGTGCAGGTAATAAGGGGATGCATTGTTTGTAGAGAATTTAAAATGGATTACATAATTTTGGGATTCTATCTCTGTAAGCAATACCAGTATTATTTTATCACATTCCCTTCATTTCTGAAATCCTGCTATATGTTCACTGTGTTGTTACACTTCCAAAGAGTTTTATAGGTTCACATGTAAATACTAGGCTAGCTGCATGGAGCATTTAGGAGCTGCCTCTGTTCATTAGTAGTACAACTGGCAGTCCTGTGGTAAATTTTCTATTTCCCATCCATAAATCTTGCCTTGTGATAAATTTTCTGTTTCCCATCCATAAATCCAGTCATGTGGTAAATTTTCTGTTTCCCAACCATAAATCTAAGTTGCACTTGAATATGAAAAAGGATGAACTTTATTTTATGTGGATGGGAGTCTGTAAATCCAGTTCTGTAGTAAATTTTATATTTCCCATCCATATATTTAAGTTGCACTTGAATATGGACAAGGATGGTCTTTGTTTTATGTGGATGTGGAGTCTGTTCCTCAGCAGCAGTATTCTTTGCAACATACACCTGTCCCTCCAAACTATTCTGCTGATGTTGCAGAAGAGGTTTACATTCCTAGACTATTTCTGATGCCATTTTACTTGCTGGTGTGCACTAAATCCATCAGTAATGGGTCAGAGGATGCCTTGTATGCCAGACACAAGTCACCTCTTAATGGCCTGTAGGATACAGAGTATAGTGACAGGGTTTGAGTCAGTCCATGTAGGACATGTTGTTCAGGCTCTTTATCCTTTTAGTAAGGTATCCCTGTGGGAATTCCAGTTGTTGCATGTGTCTGGACAGATACATGCCAAAGGGGGCAGTATATTCAATGACTGGCTTAAAGAGGGCTGAGGAAAGTGGGACAATGACATCTTTAGATCTAGACATAATCCCTTTGTTTATAAGCTGTACAATTTAGATGGACTTTCTTACAACAATAGATACATGTTGGTCAAAAGTTATGTCACTGTCCACATAGGTTCCCAAATCACATTAAAGTTTTCCATTAAATATATTAAAACATAGGTGCACCATTGAAAATCAGACATCCCTGCTCAACATTCCCAATCAATGTAAAATTAAATTAAATTTCTGATACGTCTTTGCCAGTCAGATGTAAGTCTGCACATTGTGTATATTGATATCTGCCTGTATTCTTTGTCTATATTTTTCTAAACATGTCTGCCTGAGTTTATCACTCAGTGATGTATGTACTGTCTCTTTTTTGATATGTATTGCTTTTCTCCCCGGGCCTCTGCTGAAAATGGACATATCATATATCCAGTCAGACTATCCCGGTCAACAAATGTAAAATAAAATAAATAAATAAAAATAAATAAATAATAATATACATATATTAGGTTGTATAGTGGGTAATCTCCCCCCTCCAACACAAATATGCAAACACATGATTAAAAATTTGCTGAGAGAACATTGCCTGTAAAACAGAGAACTAGGGTTCATGAAGCTACCAGGAAAGTGGCAGCCAGATAGCTTTATCTGAGATACTGGGCAGTGCCTTGCAGATGTAAGGGAAAAAAATTGGCAGATTCAGAAATTCATCAACAAGTGATTGAAGGTCATGGAATAATATGGGTCCAGTATGGTATGAAAAAAACAAATAAAAGGACTATGGGCACAACATCTAACCATCTATCCATCCACAACCCATTTTTTCTCATTTTTGCACTTTAGGTCAGGGTGTCACATCAACAGTGACGATCATCTAGAGCCAATGTTCATACCACCAGGTGGCTAGTGGGAGATAAAACCTAAGGAAAGGCAAAGACTATAATAATGCACAGAGTTCATGGCTGCTGACTGTAGTGTGGATAGGGTAGGCATGGGAGGTGAATGGGTTTTAAGGGTTGTATTACTCTGTGTGTGTCTGTGTGTGCATGTGTGTGTGTGTGTGTGTGTGTGTGTGTGTGTGTGTGTGTGTGTGTGTGTGTGTGTGTGTAAACACAAAATATATATATATGTAATAGATGTATACATTTTGAAATATTGAAGTAGCAGAAGGTCAAATATCAAAACATCAATAACAAAGTATCAGAACTCTATGGTATCACCCTCCCTGGTAAGATCCGACCATAAAGTGGTCACTTTCGAAGTCACCATATCCCCTGACCCCCCCTTTAGCTAGGGTCAAACAAAAAAACTTCTCCAAAGCTGATTACAACCTCCTGAGGGATGGTATAAACAGCTTCACAGCCCCCTTCCCCACTGTAGGAACTGGCACCAATGTCCAAATTTATATCAAAGTACTATAGATGCATGGAATCAGGAATACCTGATAGGACAAAATCCTCCTCCTCAAGAAAGAGTAAACCTGTCTAGTGGACATCTGCAATAAATAAACTATATAACAAAAGGAAAAAATTGCTATCCAGGACCAAGAAGGAGCAGGTGCCTAATTGGAAGCAATCTCTCCTTAGCCTGAACAAGCAAATAAGAGCACTAGTGAAATCCTCTAAAGCCAACTTCAAGTCCAAATTGGCTATATCTACTAGAAAACGTCATAAGGCCTTCTTCACATATGTCCGCAATCTCAAAGGAAGCACCCAAATCTGTTCAAAACTGGTGGTCAAGGACACCACATACACAAATGCTGTAGATATAGACAATCTACTGGCTGACAGATTCAGCAAAAACTTCTACCCTATGTTCCCCACCATCAGTAAATCAGGACATCCCCAGTACCTGCCCGCACCCCTTATTTTTAGGGAACAGGTCATTACTGCCCTCTCAAAGGCAAAAAATACAGCCTCCATGGGACCCGATAACATCCCAGGCTGCATCCTACATGAACTCAGGCATGAACTTGCAACACCATTAGGCACCCTATTCAACCAAAGCCTGAGAGCCAGCATTGTCCCAACCAAGTGGAGGACAGCCACTGTCATCCCTTTACACAAAAAATTGAGCCAGGAAATTATAGACACATCAGCCTAACTAGCCTGATCTGCAAGGCCATGGAACGGATTATCCTGGACCTTATTAACAGGGACTTTGGCAACCTCCAAACACTCAATCCCACACAGTTTGGCTTTATCAAGAGGAGGTCATGTCTGTTAAATCTAGTCGATGTCTTTGAAACAGTCATCAAAGCCATGGACAAGGGGAAGACAGTGTTCACCACCAACCTTGACCTGGCCAAAGCCTTCGACACTATTCCCCACTCAGACATAGTAGATGAACTCTCTCAACTAGGCATCAATCCATATGTTACCAGATGGGTAGCAAACTGGCTCACTGATAGAACCCACCTAATCAAAATAGGGGAAGCCACCTCAAGCAATAGACCCGTAATGAACAGCATAACCCAGGGATCGGTCTTGGGGCCTCTGTTATTCAGGATATACTTCTCTGAGGTGCAGGCCAAAACCAGTGACCTATGACTGTCCAAGTTTGCAGATGACTGCAAGCTGGGCACAGTCATCAATTCCCCAAGTGATGTGGATGTTCTCAAAGAGGGTCTCACCCAAACAAATGACTGGTGCCAGAAACATGGTCTCAAGCTGAATTCCAAAAAATGCATCATCATCCCCTTTGGGGAGAGTGACATCCCCACATATTATCACATTAATAGCAACGTCCTAAGTACATAATCAGTAATGAGGGATTTCGGCACCCAGGTTGATAACAACTTGACTTTTGACCACCATGTTGCTTCCGTTGTATGGAAAGCTTTCTACATGCCCCACCTCATAAGTAAGGGTATCTCATACAGGGACAAAGAGGTCATAACATCCCTGTATTCTTCCCTTATAAGGCCAATTATTGAGTACAATGCCCCCTTCGGCATGTACTTCGCAAAGCACATGGAGCAGCTGGAGAGACCACAGATGTTCCTCACCAGGAGAATCCAGGTCCTCAAACACCTACCCTACACAGATAGGCTAAAAGCCCTGTCCCTCTACTCAGTTTCATACAGACTCCTCAGAGGTGACCTCTGTCTGGCATACAAAGTAATCTCAGACCACGCCTTGATGGGACTGCTGCATATCCACAAGTCAAACTCCACTCAAGCAACCCGTACATGCGACCTCAACCTGACCTGTGATATTAACAGGACTTATTGGCGGGACAGATTTGTGTCCCACAGACTCCCCCATCTGTGGAACAGACTCCCTCTCCACATCATGCACAGTACCTCATTATACCTTTTTAAGCGCAACCTGGATAACTGGACGGGAAACAGAAAATACACCCCTGGGATTCCACCTGTGTCCCTGCTGGACAGGTGTTCTGGATGCTGACTTGTCTAAACATTGGCTAAACTCTTGGCTAGGCTTATAAGGGCCTCAGGGCCAATAGCCTAGTAACCTCATATGATTCAATGATCCTATGAAAAAAAGAAACAACAAATCATGATTTTGCAGGATGGGACAGAGGCAAGACCCCACCTCCTGCACCACACATACTCCCTGCTAATTATATATACCAACTCTGAAAAATTACAACAGGGGGAAAGGGCAAATTTCCACTCCCTCATGTTCCTAGACCTCCCACAAAGTAATGCTGGTAGAAGCAGTCATGTGATAGTGCAATCATTTCTGCCAGCATTACACATGTTCAGTTTTATGAACATTCGACTGTATGAAGTGCTACCAAATATGGATAGATACATAGAAAGATAGATAGATAGATAGATAGATAGATAGATAGATAGATAGATAGATAGATAGATAGATAGATGGGTCTATGTCATTTTATTGAATGCTCATTTAACTGAATCACAAATCACTGAACACAACTGACTGAAAACATATTTGACTGAAGCAAAATTGTTCGAAAATATGCTGCACAACAAATAATAATAATAAAAGTTGCAGGGGGGACAAGCCCCCTTGCACCCCACACCCCTTTACTTATATAAATTAACTCCACAGTTGCACAATCATAAAGAAAAACACTACACTCAGTGAATCAATGCAGGAGCACAAACACAAACATATACAGATATGGAAGTACAATATGACAGTGGCCATTGTCAATCTATACATACTCTTCTAGACTCACTTCCCTAATAACTCCTAGGTCACCATCACATACTTTTTATAGACTTCTACACTTTACTTTCAATTGTGATTCAGTCATATGAAATAGATTTACACACACACACACACACAGAGACTCACACAATTAGTACATTCAAGGAAGCACTGGAAGCATCAGTTATTAAAAAAATACATATTTTATTTTGTACATACACGAGGGGGATAAAACATCTCACTTGCTTTTAAAATAAAATAGTGCCTTCGATGTTTCCTCCTGCACGTGCACACAGTCTGTTTAGCCCTACTAGCAATGTGCCACAGGCCTCTGCCAGGTCCATAGTCCAGCACTGAGTTCTAGATAACTTCATTGGGGTTATCCTACTCTACACCTCCACGATTTTCAGACAAGCCCCTGCTTACATCTTTGATAATCTTCCAGATGAGGCAATAACTACATGTCTTGCTGTTGCAGGCTGCAGCCATTTATACAACAGTAAATGGCAATTATTGCCTTGTTAGCTAGTTAATATATTCAAGTTCCTGACTACAGCACTGTGAGAATGTTTATACACACAAATCACTCTGCCTTGCACTTAAAGGTGCAACACACACACACACACACACACACACACACACACACACACACACACACACACACACACACACACACACACACACACACACACACAGACACACACACACAGGCACACTCTAATGAGAGAAAATGAGACAGAAACTGATTCTGTTGTCAAGCAAAGCATGTTGCCAAGTCTTTGTGAGTACCAAGTCAAAAAAAAAAAAAATCAAAGACTAGAATGCCTGAATGCAACAAAAAGCAATGCCTATGGCAGATGACAAGACATAATAGTGATACAGTTAATATGAAATTAACAAATCTGCTGTTATTATGCAGATACTGCCTCAAGTTAAACACTTAATCTGGGTGTGATCTAATTCAATGAAAGAGTGACTAGAGAAAGATTTCATGCCTGAAACACAAAATAAAATACCAGACTGGAGTAGTTAGCAAGCCCAGGTGGTACAGCGGTAGTGTTGTTGCCTCACAGCAAGAGGTTCTCCTGTTCGATTCTCGGCTGAAGTGCCTTCTGTGTGGAGTCTGCATGTCCTCCCCTTGATCGAGTGGCCTCCGAAAGACATGCCTGAATGGGCGTGCCTTCGCTGAAGGTTGGGTATCAGGCTGGCAACTTGGCACCGTAAAAATCTACTGCCAATCATTAGCAGACAGCAGTTCTACTGTGGCGACCCCTAACCGGGAAAAGCCGAAAAGACAAACAACAACAACTGGAGTAGTTAGCAAGAAATATAGTGTGATTATACTGATTTTGCAGGTGGCCAAATAATCCCTTAGGATGAGGTGTGAATGAGGCAGGAAGACAAAATTGCACAGTAAGTACTGAACTGGTAACAGTACATACTGAAATGATAGTAATACATAAGGAAATGATACAGGTACATACTAAAATGAGCTGCATGCCAGAAATAACACTAATAAGGCAATCCAGACATGCCCTGCATCACTCTTAGCTACTGAAATTATAGTATACTGTAGACATGGCACAGAAAGAGATTGTTCAGTGTGCTCCACTGGGAAAAAGTTCATAATCATACTCTGAGACATCCTAAAACAATGTATGTGCAGCTGTGCAGCACACATGCATGCCTGCCTGCGTGTGCATACACAAACGTGTAGTCTGTAACAGAAGTTGCACATCAACTTCCTTAATGTGGCAGCATGCATAAGTTGGTTTGGAGATGTAAGCAAACCCCGATAAATGCTCCTAATTCCATAGGAATGTTTTCTGTAGTTTTGTTCATAAAGCCCAAATGAGAAAGCAGTAAGAGTAATAAACATAATGAAGTTCAGTGAGGTTATAAGCTTCACAGCCTGTTTGTGCACATCATATAAGTGATGCATTTCAAAATGCAACAGCAAGCTGGCTCAATAGTTTATATCTCTGCCTCATAGCTCCAAGGTCTGGGATTCATTCCTAACCTCCAGTCAATGACTAAGCAGGGTCCACACATGTAGGTTTAACCTTACAGCCCCAAATCATAGTGGTTGACTGGAGTCTAAAACTGTCCAAATGTACTGCATTTACTTTTGCCCTTGTGGGTTGAATCATGACTGAAAGTCTGATATAGATCAGCTCATCTACCTTGTTAAATTAATAAATCAACATTAGAATTAAAAAGATTCTGAGAGCATTTCATTTTTTAATAACCCATGTCAAAAAATACAATGTTGTGTTTAGTAAGTCAACAAATGTGCTGGTTCATCAAAATAATTTTGAATGTCATGGCAATACACATGCTAATTATCTTTGACTGAATGGAATTTCCTGGGTTTGTAACACAAATCATGATTGTTCTGTTCATTAATTAACCCAGTAAGTAAAATTATCCTTCTTGGCTCCAGTCCAGCTATGACCCGGGCTATAGCTACATACATGCATACATACATATACCTACTGCTATTTTCATTTCTATCTGCATTACTGGATGCTTCACTGCATACCTACATGATTTACTCTGGCAGATGAAATACACCTGAAAATGCATCAGCACATAATCAAATCCCTCAAAGATGTTGCATTTTAATTGTCATTGTTTAGAATGATGTACACTAACATAAGTGTACATCAGGTATAACTGCTACTCAGATCTTTGGCAGTAAGATACTGCAGAGTGAGTATCCCCCACTAGAGAGTTTTACCTATCCAGATACTTCTGTTGTACTGAGTAAAGATTATTTTATTCTTTTAAAGTAAAACATAAATGAAGGTAATAACCACATAATTTTGCTGTAGTGCATCTTATCCTAATGCCTTGCTGAGACTGATTTGTTGATGTCAGGGGAAAGATGGTGGCTCTTTGCAATTTGCATTCATTGTTATAATTATGAGGTACACGGCCGTCTCTTTCTTGCATGTTTCTTGCTATTTAAGCAGAATAATGTAACCCATGCATTTTCTGCACATTGCTCATTCACCTGCTGCACCACGTCTTCTGGTTTGACTACTTTTTAACACACAGTGTGCATTAGTGCTGAGCAGTGTGCATTAGTGCTACACAGTGTACATTAGTGCTGAACAGCCTGCTTCTTGACAGTGAACTCTGATGTCCATGGATCATTATGCTGCATACAATTAACCTGGATAACCAACATTATACAACAAATATAATGATGCCATTGCCAGTGTAAATCTCTGCTACATCACCACTGAAAGAACCCAACCACCACACAACCTTAGTTACCTGTATAGTACAGTGTTTAGAACCCCAACACCATATAACCTTAATTACCAGTACAGTACACTACATAGAACCCCGTCACTTTAATTAGCTGTACAGTATGCTACTTAGAACCCCACAACCACAAAACCGTAATTACCTGTACAGTATGCTACTTAGAACCCCACCACCACACCACCACACAACCTTAATTACCTGTACAGTACACTACTTAGAAACCCACCACCACACAACCTTAATCACCTGTAGAGTACACTACTTAGAACCCTATCACCATACAACCTTAATTATCTGTACAGTACACTACTTAGCACCCCACCACTACACAACCTTAATTACCTGTACAGTGCACTACTTATAATCACACCACCACAAAACCTTAGTTACCTGTACAGTACACTACTATTTGCCTTTGTGGAATGAAAATTGCTGACTGGTATTCAAATGCTGCCCCCATTTCTGTACCCCACCATACCCAGTAAAGAAAATTCATACAGTGCATTACATACCAGTATGGTGTGTGAATTGCTAAGGTCATTCCCAGTACTGTCCATGATACCTTCTGAGAAGCAGTGAAATAGGATATAACACAAAAATTCTTAACGATACATCACCCCTTCAACTAGACTCCATACCCAAGATGTCTGCCTTCAAAGTCAGAAAGCATTTGACTAACATTTCTGTAGGCATCTGAAATAATGACTGGTTATTGGGAAGCACTGCTGTACTGAAGTAAGTTAAGAGCAGCAGGGAGTGAACATGGTAACACAAACAGAGTAAATCTATTTCATCCGTGACTTGATTATGTAGGGTGGTTTCCAGGATACTGTCTCCTATGTGATGTTTGTCAGACGTGATGATATATATATATATATATATATATATATATATATATATATATATACGGACCAACATGCAGCATTCAACAAAAAATTCAAAACCTGACTTCTAACTTCATTTGTAATTTTGTCCTCATTGCAGAATGTCGTGAAGCTATGATCTTGTGGTTTGCACATCTGTGACATAGATAATACATCAGTGGTCTTGTTGCTGGTCATCTGTTGTTCCTTGTACACCTCATGATGGCATTGCTTCCACTACTGCATACTATGTGATATACATGAACTGATGCTCTGTCAGTGAGACCACATTAAGCAGAGACCAGACTAAACTTTGTTCTCTATGACAAAGGAAGCTGTACAACATGAATGTGGGAGGTGTGGTGCTATGTTACTGAACCTTCACAAGACATGCGAAGTATGCAAGTGGACTTCATGTAACAAGTTCAGCACTGCACACATCTTACCCAGGACTGAATTTCAGGCTAGTAGCCTTATCTGTCTGTAACAGTGCAAGTCTATGACATCCACGCAGCAAGCATGTGAGGTGTACCATGGCTGCAGACAATGTGGTATTGCACTACAAACCACTTCCTCTTCACTTTGCTTTATCTTAAACACCATTCATTAACAAAATGTCACAGTCATGCCTTTGGTCTCTGTGCAACTCACATCTACTTTTACACAACTTCACATCTCTCCTTTCATGATTAATCTGTCGTCCTGTCAAAATGGACTTATATTGTGTGATTGGGCATTGCAAAAATACATTATCTGACAGCATTGTCCTCTTTAAGCTTCCATACCACAATTGCTCAATGGAGCACTTTTAGAAGTGAGCTGACAGTGCAGAATACTCATTTTTGAGATGTGATGCACAACTCATCATCCCACTTCAGTTCATTTCTCAGGACACTTGTTTGGAAACATTCTGGTAATGAGTTTTGCAAAGTGCCTTAAGTTGAATTGTGATGCATGCAGTACCCAACATTTATCCCACTTGTTTTCCAGAAGGTAAAGAAATAAGTCTTTGCTACCCTGCAGAAATATCAGCTCCTAGTACCTCTCAACTTTCCAGATTTTTGCAGAATGTCCAGATTTTTTCTCATATTTTTGGTCTATTCCTGACACATTTTTGGTTTTCTGGCAAATGGTTATCAAATCATTGAAGATGGAAATCAGAAAATAATGACAGGCATTTGAAATTCAGACTTTATACCCTTCATAAAATTCATACTAATGAAAAGCCTGTTATTCCATGAACTTTCTAAGTTTATAAGAGCAATATTAAAAAAGTCCCTATTTTTGGGCCTTTGACCCCCCACCCCATTATTTATGGCTTTGTCCAGATTTCATGCTGTAAGAGAATGAGAGGTATGGCTCCTGCACATGATGAGTACATGCTGAGCAGCTTGCAGTGGAAAGTTTAACTACCGTAAACTCCCAGTTAACTGGAACTCAAGCAACCGGCACTTTCAAGCAACTGGCAAAAAATAAAATTGAAGAAATACAGTACAATTTTCATGTGTTGCACTTTGTTTTCCCCCCGCAGAAACACACCTTATGTTTTTAGAGTTTTAAAGTTTTAAAAAAGGAAGGTAGGAATAAATTTCCTCTCTCCCCAATGTGAGAACAAGTCAAACCAAACAAACAGTACAGGGGACAGTATTAGTGAGGCCTATTTTTAATAGTAACTGTCAAGCAACCAGAAACTACAGTTATCCGGCATCTACCAATCCCCATGGGTGTCGGTTAACTGAGAGTTTACTGTCGTATGAACAGGTCCAAGTAACACTTGCCTTGGAGAATTGGTAATCCCTATTTTCAAATAGTAGTCATAATGAGCAATGCCGTGTTTTAAATGAGTACCCCTGTTTTGCATGGAATTCTCCCAGGCTTGCATCATGACACCATGGCATGGAGGCAGTGCTATTTATGAGTGTGCATCATTAACCTTAGTGTTCTTATCATGATTGTTACCATTAGGGAACTATGTCTCTTCTCATAGGATGTTCACCACAGCTATTAGCCATCTCAGGCAGTACAAGTTCTCCATCTCACCCTGTTTCAGAATCAGGTTCCACTCTTTGTACTATTAGCTCAATTACTATTTAGTATTACTCTAACTCCTACATGAATGCCACAGCTCATGTGTCCAAAGGAAATTGAACTTCTGAGTGCCACAGCACTGTCATGTGGACACATCACAGGTAGCTGTATAGTAATAGAGATAGTCATTCAGTGTCAGCATTTCTTGCTTTCTTTCATTTTATTGTATGAAGACTGCATTCTGGAGTATAAATTACCTTTTGTCTTCTACTTTGTTTCCCATATTTTTTTTTCTTGAGAAGTGCTTACATAATTACTGCTCACTCTCATGTTGAGTTTGCTTTATTATCTTAAAATGTAGACCAAAGGCCCCATTCCCATAAACATGGGCACTGATTGTGGCCTAGATACATCAGAGGTGTACCAGCAAATGCCTCCAATCTGTCACATGACCTCCCAACACACTCATCTCACAGAGATGCAGCCAGACAAGAGTTGTATACCTGAATATTTACCAAGTAACTTCTCATTGGGGGACAGTGCATCTGAGGTTGCTGAAGGGACATGAGTTCCATGACAAGTTTTTTCCTTTTTTCCCTCTTTGTATCTTCACTAATTGTTACAATTATTTTTTCATTGACATTTCTTACTTCAACTACAGAGGTCTTTCAAGTAACATTCTTCCAGTTCACAAGGACTAGACTTTCTTAGTCTAGTGTTCAGTCAACACCCACAGTAGTTGTGGGGCACAACACAGGTTATAGTTCTCAATAGATATATCAGGGTCATACCACAGACCTCTGCTACTGGTGATCATGCAATGTATGGGCTGTGACCCGAAGAATACTTAGAGAAACCAGCCCCATACCTACAGACATATAACTGAAAATGTGGCTATGGCTTCCAAAGTACTGATATATCTGGCAGTTCAGTGCATCACACCCTGAGTATAATTAATTTTATGGACACTGTCTGCATATGTGTGTTGAACGTCTACAAGTATCAGCGTGAGCAATTGTTTCTAACCATAAACAGGATGCGTGTAGAGATTCAAACACTAATAAACAATAAACTGCAATGCACATCTGGTGAAATGATTATGTCTGAGATGTAAGATGTGATAGTCTGGTTCTCCTTGTCAAGTATGGATGCTACACTCAATTTGAGTTTAGAGTTGGAAACATGCTATCAATCAACGTTGTCCAGGTATACATCAAATTAAATTTTCAGGCAAATACTAATGCTACTACAGGTATTTATTTTTTTATTCTTTGTTGACTGGGTTATTCCCACTAGGACCCTGAAGAGATCCAACGTGGTATTCATAATGCCCAGGGGAAATTTGGCCAGGGCACCAGGGAACTTCCCCTACTCTTTTCTGTTTTTGCTTTCATGTGACAGCCCATAGGGTAGTTGTGGTATGGAACAAGAGAATTTGAATCATGTTGTGGTTTTACCTATTGTATTGCATAAGGAAATATGTATTATGACACTCATTGATGGTGGATTACCTGATGGACAACTGAAAGCTTTGATAGAAGTTAATGAACCTTCAGATTGTGAGACAATTTCTTTTAGTCAGATTATGGCGAAATGTATTGGTGATAATGTTGACGAGGTTAAAGGGCACTCTGCGTCCGCATGTTCTATTTGCCAGTCATGTCCTGAAGATAACAACAGAAAGCCAGAAGGGACATCTTGTGTTTAGACTTATGCCCAGGCTCTGCATAGAGATGTAGGATTGTTACAACAAAATACTGTACAGAAGTTTGTTGCTTTTGTGGCTCTGCTGCCAGTCATTCATATCTCTTCTAAATCATACTCTACTATTGGGAGGTATGAGATCTGGGACAATGTGGGTGCACCTTTGGGCATGACTATTAATAATATTAAAGCCTTTATACATGTGGGTAAAGACAGTTATTGTGATTTAACATTTAAAAATGTTATGGCTACTGAGAAGTTTTTGCAGATGAGTGAGCTTAAGCAGTTTGTGTGCTCCTTGGGCTCATTTTCATTTTACTGAACTGAATATTATTGCCAAATGATACATTGAGTCAGATTTTGCACAAAGGAAAGTGACTACTAATCATGTGAAGTATTTATTTTTTTGTTATTGTAAAACTGTTTATAATGTTAATAAATGATATGCCATGTATGGAGCCCAATGATTACATTCCAATATCAGTTAAATTACATTGCTCAGCACTGCTGAGGTATAAGACCAGACCTTAACAACACTTAGAAGAGTGCTTAATTGCTAAGCTTCCCCTAGATGTTGTTAACATCACATCTAGAACTAAAACTGACAGCACTGGCCAGTAAACAGGAGTAGCAGGACATGAAATGGCTTTGTTTTAACTCCTGTTTCTGCCTGCTGTCTGTTAAAGTACACCCACTAATCTGAATTATACTGCTTTCCTTAGACAGTGAATACATACGGATGTCAGTCACTTCCCTACTGATTTAACAGCTTTCAAAGCAGTTAAAACACTTGGCACTTTTTAATCTTACTTTTGACTAACTAGTAGTACATAGAACTGACAAATCTCTATGTATTACAAAGAATTATGATAGGATCTCTGATCATAATGAACTATTATGTATTCTCCACATGGATGCCAAGATTCACCTTTAGAGCATGACTTTCATGGCATCCATGTATTGAACACATAATATACTAATTACAACTGGACACCTGTTCATAGTCCTCTATGATAAGTATAATTTGGGGAAGGGTGGGTGGGAGGTTTTGGCTGCATTACATTTCATTCATGGAAAATTGAAGTATGTTCCAAGTGTGGTCACTATTAATCAATATTGGGCTTATGTTTTCTATAAAGGCCAACCAAAAACAAAAATTTTATTGTGGTTCAAGTTCACATTTACTTAATGATTATAATAAACATAAATGTCCTCAGTGTGGGGAACATGGCCAAGTTGCTACTAACTATCCATTGTTTCATAGGAAGTGTAAGAAAACAGGGCGTGTATGGTTTGATTATCCCAAAAATAAAGAAAATAAATGTCGGGGATGGAAGTTAATGAGGTTGGTGATCATGGTAACATGATGATTGCGCTCATGATACTGAGGAGGAGGAGGAAGGAGAAATCAGGAGTACTGTGAAGACTGAAGAAGATAAGGTGGATAAAGATGCTCCTTTAAATGTGGACTTAGAGGGGGATATTAGTGAGGTACATGAGAGTTCTTCTAATACAATGGGAACAAGAGCACATAAGAGGAAAATAAAACAAGGGCTAAAAAATACAAAGAAAGGGAAAAGATAACTTTTTGGTTGTAGTTTGAATGTTAATAGTTTGGTGAATAAAAAACATTTTTTTCTTTGGAGCTCTGTAGGGTTTCACATACAGTCTGTTATTGTTTATTCAATGTTAGACATTTAAACAGTCTACAAAGACAAGTGGAGATGTTATGTGACAGTAAGGTGGTATGGAGTCTCAGCATGCATTTATGCTGTGGGATTGCTGTTTTGCATACCTCAGTTTGTCATTTGATTGATGTCATTATTGTTCTTCCTGGTTGGTTGGTAATATGTGATTTTCAACTGCAGTTTGGAGTTGTAAGCGTTATTTTCATTTATCTGCCTACTAATTTACAAGATAGGATAGATTTATTTAAGTTATTGGAGTTATATGTTTCTGTGAATTTACTCATAGTTTTAATGGGGGATTTAAATTGCCATTTGAGAGAAAAATAAAAGAAAGCTTCCAAAGGATGCTGTGGTTTTAAGTAAGTCTTGCACTGTGATAATTTAATTTTGGGTCCTTTTATGGGCACTACATACAAAAGGGGTTAGATTCATATGGAAATTGGTTATTTTGGCTACTCAATGAACTTCTCTCTTGTTAATATCAGTATTTTAAATTGTTCTTTTTCTGATCATAATGTTTTATTATTTGAAATGGGTATTCATGAAAGAAAAGGAATAAAAAGGTTAGGTCATTGGTTTTTAGACATGAAGAATGGAAGAAGAAAGCAGTGATATTTTGGGAATATCAAATATCTATGGTACCATTTTATATTAATTGGACTTTTGGTGGCAAGCTTTTAAAGATAACTATACATGTCTGTATTGTACATTAAAAGTGTTTAAGCCTGTTGATTGACAGAGAGTCCTGATTGGGCTTTGAAAAGTTTGAATGTTTTATATAAATTGAATATTGTATGAGTGTAACTTATGTTGATCTGAAGAAGCTGATTTAGCGAAAGCACTCATCAAGTTGCAATAAAAGTTTTTTATTTGTTTTACAAAAGAAGTGACTACCTGCTTGCTCTGTTACTTACTACATTCTATCTAACTATTTAACAAATAATTTTAGCGACGGAGCATTTATCTGACTGGCTGGCAGACAAATATTTTACTAAAGTTTTGTTTTTGTTTAAATTTACATAAATGTAAGGGATTTGATATGGATTCTTCCGCTCTGGGTTTTGCTTGTATAACTGATTCTAATTTGATTTTAAGAATTACTTATGATCCTGAGAATGTCATATCAGTCCAGTGAGATTCCTTATTGCTACATGTATAGTCTTTATTGAAGTCTCGGGCTACATTTCCAATGCCTCTCAAAAATAAAGTATTTATGTTACGTAGTGTAATATTAGGAAAGTTAGCTTATACAGGTGCCAGTTTACCTACCCAAAAGAAAAAGAAGGCTTCTTGGTGGGACTATTCTTTTGTTATTAATTTTGTTATTAATTTTCCTAGGGTAATAGACTTAATCCTATTAGACAAAACCTTATTTATTGTAAATGTAGTGAGGGTGGAATGGGACTGATTCACCCTCTGGTGTAACACACCTCACTTCATCTGCTGACAATTTCAAAGCTGACTCATGATAAAAAGAATAATATTCTTGGCTTTATTTTGTGGGAAAAGTATAAGGACAGTTGGGAAGGTATATGAAAAAGGAAAAGAAAGAAAGTGACACATTTTTTTATCAAGACATATGGAGAAACTTTTCACTGGCAGATTGACTTTCCTCATAGAAAGTTATGATATTTTACCAATATGGGTATGTATGTTTGAGAGACCCTGGAAAACATTATTGGATAATAGTAAGCTAATGCTGACATACAGGTTTAACAGATTTCATGATGTCTATGAGCTGCATGACTTTCGCTGGAAATTGTCTTTGGGAAAGCTTCATGTTAAGAGTCAAATGAAAAATATGGTAAAGAAAGAAAGACTGTGTCATTTACGTAGTGTGGAGGAAACCTTGCAACATGCTTTACTTATTTGCCCTAGAGTTAAATATTTTTAGGATTGGATACTCTGTTTATCTCATGTACATGCCTTCTGCCTTTGGATTTAAATGTAATAATGTATGAGTGTTATAATGAAAAGTCAAAGAAGAATAGGGATACGTTTGATAAGTTGATTGTTAGTACATTATGTATGTTATGGTTGTCTAGATGTGAAGAATTGTTGTATAATAAGTTAGGAAATGGTAAAGGATTTTGAAAAATATGAAAATGGTTATGGCAATAGGGGTGGGTGAATGATTATTCATTGTTGATGTCACCATTATGATTTATTTATATTTTTGCTTGTTTCTCTTTTCTTTGTTTTAAGACTCTTGTTGATGCTTGTACTTTCTTGATGATGTTATGCTAATAAAGTTCCCCTACACGTTTTAATAAGTGCCATGGGAACTTTTCTATCCTCTTGAGTTGCCATCAACTCAGGTAAATGGGACTTCAGTTTAACATCTGATGCAAAATATGGCACACTCAGGAATGCAGCACTCCACTAATGCAGCAGTGTAAGTATCAGAAAATTAATCTAAGTACCTGCTGTGGGGGTAGAACCCACAACCTTTTGACCTTCTAGCATCAAATGTGAATGCACTGTCTGTTGACCTAGTGACTCTCACTAATGATCATCCTGTATTTTTTTCAGAACAATGAAGAAGTCATCATGGATATAGCTAGAAGAATTGAAGCAGATGTTTACAAATCTGGTGGCATTGACAAACTACAGGCTGCCATTCTGGTGACAATTACTATAAACAAGTGAACACATGGCTACTCACCTCACCACTGATACAAGGCACACATCACAAAATGTGCGGGAAGTAGTAAAAGGTGGTAATGTCATGTTGGCCAATTGCCAAATGCTACTAACGAATGTGTCCATGTTTATAAGTACAATCATCATGCATTCTTCAAGTACTGTCCATCAAGTTCATCTTCACAAATGTGATATACAGCTAAATATGTTGCCATCTGCATGCAATTGTGCTGCAATGTGAATCTCTGCATGCCCAATGTCTTGAACATTTATTGTCCAACTGTGGCTCACAGTCGCACATTCAAGGTTATATAACTCAGTGATGGCATTTCACTGACTGCGTTCCCTGTTCAGGCATACTCTTTTGTCCATGCTTTCTGGTAAGTTACTGCCTACATGTCATTCATCCTCTTAAGTTGTTCCCAGTTTCACCTTTTCTCATAAGAGTGGATTTTTCATGCACCAGTACTGTGTAGGTTATATGAGTCAGATAACAGGTTGCATTGTGTTAGTCCCTAATAGTATTGCTCTGTGTATGTTAATGAGTACAGTCAGTTTTTCTCATCCATAAAAATGTGCATTCCTTGTTGGCGCTGTCCATGATAAATAGTACAGTACTCTCAGATTACAATAGTGCAACATTAATGCTGTACATGATAAGTAGTACTGTACTCTCAGATTACAATAGTGCAACAGTAATGCTGTACATGATAAGTAGTACTGTACTCTCAGATTACAATAGTGCAACAGTAATGCTGTACATGATAAGTAGTACTGTACTCTCAGATTACAATAGTGCAACAGTAATGCTGTACATGATAAGTAGTACTGTACTCTCAGATTACAATAGTGCAACAGTAATGCTGTACATGATAAGTAGTACTGTACTCTCAGATTACAATAGTGCAACAGTAATGCTGTACATGATAAGTAGTACTGTACTCTCAGATTACAATAGTGCAACAGTAATGCTGTACATGATAAGTAGTACAGTACTCTCAGATTACAATAGTGCAACAGTAATGCTGTACATGATAAGTAGTACAGTACTCTCAGATTACAATAGTGCAACAGTAATGCTGTACATGATAAGTAGTACTGTACTCTCAGATTACAATAGTGCAACATTAATGCTGTCCATGATAAATAGTATAGTACTCTCAGATTACAATAGTGCAACATTAATGCTGTCCGTGATAAGTAGTACAGTACTCTCAGATTACAATAGTGCAACATTAATGCTGTCCATGATAAATAGTACAGTACTCTCAGATTACAATAGTGCAACAGTAATGCTGTACATGATAAGTAGTACTGTACTCTCAGATTACAATAATGCAACAGTAATGCTGTACATGATAAGTAGTACAGTACTCTCAGATTACAAGAGTGCAACAGTAATGCTCTCCATGATAACTAGTACAATATTCTCATATTACAATAGTGCAACAGTAATGCTGTACATGATAAGTAGTACTGCACTCTCAGATTACAATAGTGCAACAGTAATGCTGTCCATGATAACTAGTACTGTACTCTCAGATTACAATAGTGCAACAGTACTGCTGAACATGATAAGTAGTACAGTACTCTCAGATTACAATAGTGCAACAGTAATGCTGTCCATGATAACTAGTACTGTACTCTCAGATTACAATAGTGCAACAGTACTGCTGCACATGATAAGTAGTACAGTGCTCTCAGATTACAATAGTGCAACAGTACTGCTGCACATGATAAGTAGTACAGTACTCTCAGATTACAATAGTGCATCAGTAATGCTGTCCATGATAAGTAGTACAGTATTCTCAGATTACTACAGTGCTCTCAGATTACAGTAGTGCATCAGTAATGCTGAGATAGTTCCAAAGGGGATGCTGTGTACCTAATAAACATTACAGTAAGGCTGTCCATGTATGCAAAGCCATGCTTATCATTTGCAACATCATAATAAGTGTCTCACAACAAAAGCTTTTCCCTTAAATGATAATACTGCACTCTGGATAGTGGTATTCCCTTAGTGGAAGATAGGGAAATGAATTTGCAAATATTATTTGGAGGGAGGTAACATTCATTTTTGATGCACTGAAAAGGGTGTCCGTATTTTAACTATAGAGGGGGTACATGTTTATCACTGCTGTTCTTCTTGCCCAAGATAACCTGTGTGAAAACTTCTTGTGCCCAGAAAAATAGTTTATTTAACTTTAGTATGCTGAATATGATATAGACAATTTAATAAAATGGTGAGCCATATGCTCAGTTATCTACATTATTCAACCACTTCTATTGTGTCATTGCTGTTGAGCGGAATCCATTTATGAGGTACTTTAGTTTTTGATTAGTTCCAGAGAGCATGGCTTCTTTTTTTTTGTTTTGTTTCATTTTGTTTTGAGTTTATATTGGTGTCTATGTAACAATTCGAAAGAAGGAGTAGGTCTTGCTCCAACTCACTTTTTATTTTTGTAGGAGAGGAGCTCCCTCTACTTATTATCATTCCATCAACATAAACAATTTTGGGAAGTTGTAGGACAATAACTGGAAGTCCATTAATGAATAAGATGGGTAGAAGAGGTAGAGCTGGTCCCTGTGGCGCACCTCTGAGTAAGGAGGGATATATTTTGACCCTGGTTGGATATTGAAGTGCTCATTATGAAGGCAGGATTATACCCACACCAGAACTACAGGGCTGCAAGGACAACAGCTGGTACTAGTCTAGCAGATCAAATGCCTTAATAGGGTCCATGAAAGGGTACATGTGAATAATATGTTCTGCAATATATTGTTAGTAAGTGTGTAAAGTGTGATCATCATGTTCCTGCTGACCAGAAGCCATGTTGGTGGTGTGATAAATTTGTATATGTCTGAATGCATTTAGGAAGTTGGTTATAAATAAGGTTTCCTAGTATTGTGGTTGCAGTTGGTAGGAATATGATTGGACAGAAGTCATATTAGGCTAAGGGTTTCAGTAAGGCTATGTTCCACTGTAATACATAATACAAGTTGTAAGAAAAAGGTTATACAGGTGTTTCATTCATATAGAATGCCATCTTGACAGAGATCAATAAACATAGGTTCATAGGTGGTTACTGGGCTATTGACCCAACTGTCTTTATAAGCCTAGCTGTGTGTACCTAATATAATACTAGAGAAACCTATTATAAAGGATCTTGCCTAAACTCAAGATCTTAGTTATCAATGACTGCCCATATCTAGGAGGGTCATAGGTGAAATCGTCGGCAGGAATTTATAGTTTCCCATCCAGTCATCCAGGCTACGCTTAAACAGGGTCATAGAGGGGCTTTGTTTGATGGGAACTGGTAGTTTATTCCAGAGGAGTGGCAACCTCTGACAGACATATCTGTCTCTCCAGCAGATCCTATTTATGTTGCAGGCCAGGTTAAGGGTCCTGGAATGGGTGGCCCTTGTCCCATTTGACTTACAGGTCGGTTAGGTTTGGATCCGAGATTGCTCTGTAGGCCAGGCACAAGTCTCCTCTAAGTAGTCTGTATGCTACTGAGTACAGGGACAGTGATTTCAGTCTGCCAATGTATAACATATGCTGGAGTCCCAGAATTTTCTTGGTTAGAAATCTCTGAGGTCTCTCAAGTTGCTGTAGATGCATGGAAAGGAACATACCAAAGGTAGCATCGTACTCCATTATTGGCATAATGAGGTTCGAGTACAGGGGTGTTATGACCTGTTTCACTCCTGAGGCAGTGCCTTTGCTAATGAGGTATGCAACATAGAATGGCTTCCTTACCACAGTAGACACATGGTGGTCAAAGATTAGGCTACCATCAGGTTCATATTACGTTATCAAAAAATAATGTAATCGAACCATCAAAACTTCGAAATGGCAGCATTTTGAAGCTTGTATTGTGGGGGGCTGTGCCCCCCCCCACTAAATATATATTCTAACTCCAAGATTGCACTACAGTGAGGAAAGGGCAAATATTCCAATCCTCACTGTACTGTGGTCCCACAATGCGATCTTCGAAATGCAGCCATTTCATAGTTTTGATGGTTCGATTACATTATTTTTCAATAACGTAATAGGAACCCCTACCATCAACTTGCGTTCCTAAGTTTCTCACTACTGAGTTGTTACTTAGGGTATTATTATTTATATGATAGTCTGCATTGATATCGTTTTTACTGAAGAGGATGATAATGCATTTTTTTGCACTGAGTTTGAGTCCATGGCTTTTGCACCAGTCATTGGTTTGTGTAAGTCCCTCTTTAAGTATATCAACATCATTTGGGACTTCAATGATTGCACTGAATTTGCAGTCATCAGCAAACTTAGTCAGCCACAGCCCCACTGTTTTGGCCTGAACTTTTGAGATGTATATTCCAAACAAGAGGGGACCCAGCACTGACTCCTGTGTAACCCCACTGGTGACAGGTCTCCTGGTTGAGGTAAAGTCCCCAACTTTAACTGAGTGTGATCTGTCGGTGAGCCAGTTAGCAACCCACCTGATGGCAAAAGGGTTGATATTCAACTGGGAGAGTTTACACATGTGAGATTGTGTTGAAGGCATTGGTATGCTGCATGCATAGATTTGCCTTTGTCTATGGCTCTGGTGACGTTTTCGATTAAGTCCACCAGATTTAACAGGCATGACCTGCCTTTGACAAAATCAAACTGTGTTGGAACAAGGGTTTGGAGATCACCTATATCCTTATATATAAGGTCCATGGCCTTACAGATAAGTCCGGTTAAGCTTATGGGTCTGTACTTGCCAGGGTTTGTTGTTGTATCTCCTTTATGAAGGGGGATGACAGTTGCTGTTTTCCATTCAGCAGGGACAAAACCAGTACTTAGACTGTGGTTGAAAAGAGTACCTAATGGAGTTGCTAAGTGATGTTTTAGACCATTTAAAACACAACCTATGATGTATTTTAGGCCTTGGAGAAAGCATTAATGACTTACTCTTTGGAGATGCAAGGTGAGGGAGATGTAGAGAGAATGTTTTGTGGAATGTTTGGAGGGGACAGGAGGGTGAAATTTTTGCCAAACCTGTCAACTAATAGGTTAGCTATTTTCACAGGATCAGTGTGTGTGATGCCATCCACAGCTAGTTCAGCACACGTCTGGTCCTACCTTCTAGGTTACTGATATAGCTGAAGAAGCTTGTGGTTATCCTTGGCTATGGTTGATATTTTTTTTCAAAGTTGCCCTTAGATGATTTTATAAGTTGTTTTATTTGTTTGTTCAAGCAGAGGAGGGTGTTCTTCCAGTGCTGGGACCTGTCTTTTTTATTCTTAAACAGCAACGTCTTCCTCTTGTTGTATAATTTATTAATGCTAGATGTTCACCAGGGAGGCTTGTTTTTTCTTGAGGATCTTGTTTTGATCCTATCGGTTAAAGCTGTGCCAATACATTTGTATAAGTGTTTAATTGTCAATGCCATCTGAGGGAACAGGAACTTGGAAATTATTTATGCCATCCCTTAGGAGGTATAATTAGCTTTGGTGAAATTTTTTAGCTTGATTTCACCTAAGAGAGGTTCAGGTGTTATAGCTACTTCAAATGTGCCTGATTTGTGATCAGATTTAACCAGTGAGGGTCCTATACTTGTGATGGTGCAATGGTTACCCATGTTGGTGAAGACCAGGTTGAGAATATTTGAGCTCCTTGTGGGGTAGCACACCATTTGTTCCAGAGCATTTGTATTAACAAAGTCCAGGAACCTTTGTGAGAGCATGTTGGTACTTGTATGTTTCTCAGTCAATGGAGGGATAGTTAAAATCACCCATGCCTAGAGTGTTTGGTTGTAATTTGATTGACTCAAGTAGGTCCAAATAAGCAGTGTGAGTATCTTGGTACATTGAAGGGGACCTATAGCTAATGATGACTTGAAGGATGGTCTTACCCAGAGTTAGCTGAACTTGGAGTAACTCCATGGAGTTTTCCTGTCTAACCAG
The DNA here is from genome assembly GCF_019279795.1 of Protopterus annectens. NCBI lineage: Eukaryota > Metazoa > Chordata > Ceratodontiformes > Protopteridae > Protopterus > Protopterus annectens. The sequence continues at coordinate 353,516,364 of NC_056746.1, read as the reverse complement.
TCTAGACGTGTAGTTATCTTTGATGAAGATAGATACTTCACCTCCTTTGGCTCTCACACATTCATTTTCTGGTCTGAAAGTGTAGAAGGCATTGAAGCCTTGCAAAGCCAGGGTAGGGTACTCTCTGTAAACCTGAATAAAGTTTCTGTGACTGCACAGATGTCAACATCCTCCAGGTAAAGGAGTGCTTCCAGAGAGTGCTGTTTCTGATTTAAACTCTTAGCATTTAGCAGCATAATCTTTCATTTATTTGTGAACGATATTTTCATGTCAGAAATTTTGTTCTTGAGACCTTGCCTAAAAAAGGCACTATGAAAGAGGTAAGTGCCTTAGCCATTAACTAAAAGCCTAGAGGTGACAGGTGAAGACCATCTGTGGCAAAGCAGCATGGTCTATCAACCATGTCATTCCAGGTTGACAGGAACTGGATCCCCTAGAATGACACCAGAAACTAAGCCAATTGTTGATGTCAATCATTTTTTGTTTACATCATGGTATCATCCTAGGTGAGGGTAGAATGCTGCTCAAGGCTAAGGACATACCTGCCTGGGGCACATATTCATAGAGCTTCATCATGTCTCTCTTCATATAGTCCAGTGAGGTACATCTCAAGTCATTCACACCAACCTGAACTATGACAGAGTCATAACGGTACTTCTTGAGAGACTTGAGTGCATGTGTGATCTGACGGATCCTGGCACCCAATAGACAGTTGACTGTAACGTTCTCCTTGTCCAGATTGGTGAGTGGGACATCTGTGTGTCTCACAATGGAGTCACCTATGACTAAAAAATTGGTTTGGATGCATTTTGCCTTAGGGGCTTATTTGGTGAGACACTGGTGCTTGTGTTTATATGTGTATAGAGTGCTGTAGTTGCTGTATTAGGTGCAGCATGTTTGTGTTTAGAATGTTTCTAGTGTTTAGGTAGGTTTCTTTTGAGTACCTCCGTGTATGATGGTTTATTTGTTGAGTGCATGGTTTGCGTAGGAGGTATAGTATGTGAGATGACAACTTGTTGAGTGTTCCTGTTCTGTGTGTGAGACAGCAAGGATTCTAGATTTTTAGTGTAGATGCATCTCTCACAAATTGTACTTGGATGATTTAGGATTAGAGGGTTGTCAGTGTACATGAGACAGTTGCTACACTGCCTCAGGATACCCACGTCAGTCAGGCTGGCAGGAGAAATGGAGGGAAACTAACAGTCCATAATGCTAGGTTAAATCCTGTTTTCACAGTGTGGAGAGAAAATGGAGGGATGTGGTATAACTGGATACTTTACAAAGAGTCTATACTAGTAGGGGGTTCTCTAAATGGTATGGGATTATTGTAGATTTGGTGGTTTTGCGGCTGTTTAAGGGGCAAAAGTGTAGCTGAGGTGCTCAATGAGCAGCTAAGCACAATTTAAGGACTTTTCAGCCAGATCACAGGCAGCTACTAAGAGAAAATTTATCTACTGAAGTTTTTGCATCTATAACCACCAATGGTTACACCTAATGCGTGGTAGTGTTCGATGGTGGACAGAGGTGTTCTACATGTAAACAAATGAATACAGCAGAGCAGTGACTGATCACCTAACTCTGTGGAGCTGTGTTAAAACAAGCATAAACCTGCGGCTTATGTAGCAACAATGAGCAAACTGAAATAAACAATTTAAAAGACAACAATGGGATTCTGTTATTAAATGCTCAACTTCTCCGTCCTTTTTCTCCCTATTTACTGTCCCTTCTATGAATAAACAACAACACAGCATGTAAAATATTTTAAATTGACTGTTACTGTACTGTGCTGGTTTCACTTTCAAAAACACTTTTGTCCCACACTGATAAAGCTTGCTGCAGTCTCCAATTCACTGATGTCATCAACAACTATGAATACAGGTAGTTTTCTGGCCAATTCCTTCCCCAAACTGACATTTCCATGACCTTCTTAAAAGCCCATCCATGCTGTGATGCCACAGCGGTCTGGTCCTTTCCCTACCCATACAGAAAGTAAAGGCTAGAACAAGGAAACAGTACATGAGCCAAGTCTCCTGCTGTGGGCTGTCAATCACAGGTGGTAACAGCTCAAATTACCCTTAGCACTTTAACAGCTAGGGAAGTTAAGTGTGAAGGGGGATGGAAGATGAGTCAAAGTAGTACACTTCAGGCTTCAAAAACACTGCAATTTGGACATTCTAAAAAGAAGCAGTAGCAAAAAGCACTTTGAAAGTCTGTTCTGTGGCATTTGCACTGTTTGTGTTTTAAGTAGTCACTGAATGCCATGAAATGTTACTTAAAACTAACTGACTGAAAGACAGCAGTGTATGCATGTAAAATTGAGTCTATATTATATCGTCAACTGCTTAGGTTGTCGAAAGCCTAAACAACACCTAAACGTTGACAACTTAAAATCACAAACAGCCGTTTCCACACAGGGAAACAATGCCATTGGCCAAAGTGAAAAAAAAATTTAAACAGAAATCAAGTGAGTGGCTTTGCCCCCCACACCCCCTAACTAAATATACCAACTCCAAGATTGCTCTACATTGTAAACAGGGCAAAATCCATGTAACGGCCAAATGACTTATGTTCGTGTGTGGAAACGGCGGTTCACAATTTTAAGTTGTCGATATTTTTGTGTCAACATTTAGGCATTCGACAACCTAAGCAGTCGACTATTTAATATAGACCCTGTAAAATCAATGCAGTGCCAGGAGCTTCAAGAAGAACTAGGCATATATGACATATTTTTTTACAGCCAAGCACTGCATTATGGGACAGACTAAAAAATCAGAATTATTTCAAGATGCCAGACCTCATGTGGTCAGACTCAGAAATTACGTATAAAAATATTTAAAAACCTGTAAATAGTCCTAGCGTGGGATTAAAATGTAGGAAACACCAAACCATGATGAAATAAACATGTTTTTTGAGTCTGTGGGTGCGGTTCTCCTTTAACCAATAAAGAAGCTCAAAAACTGAGCCCTGCGCCAGCAACCTTCACTCACATGAGTCCTAACTGCACTCTCCTGCCACAAGGGTGCAGGGGGGGGCTCTCCAACAAAAGATAGCCTGGTTTTGTCCTCAATTTAAAACACAGAACCAGATTCAGCAGGTCTGAATCTAGTCTATGCTACAGCAGACAAAAAGCGCAAAAAATAAGCAAAAACAGTTTTAAAAAATCAGCAATATAGCAAAAATACAGTTTAAAAGTGCAAAATACAGTATAAAATTGTACTTATGTTTAGCAGAATGCAACAGATTCCTAGGATTGTACAGATGAATACAGCAGAGCAGTGGCTAGTCACCTAACTCAGTGGAGCTAAAGGAAATCTGCTCTGAATAGCGTGCCAATAGATAATTTGTTTAAGGGTATTTCAGTTTCTTTTGATTCTAAGGATTTGAAAAGAAGGAGAATTAGACAGTGTATCTATTCTGATGGAGTAAGGGAAGGATTTGTGTTGTTGTGGAAGTGAAAGGGAGGAACGGCAATTCAGTTAAAAATTCAAGTTTAGTAATGGATCCTTATTAGAAGGATATTTTGGTGTGGAACATATTGTTATTTTGTTACTATAGCTCCTGAATTTCTTTTTCTTTAATTTAGAGTGTGGTTTGGGTGTCTAGTAGGAAATTGACTTTGTATATTCCAGTTTCTTTTTGCTAGATTTCTTAGAAGTACAAATCATTGCCTTTTGTCTAATGTAAAGGTAATTTTCCATTGACTCTTGGCCTCACTTCTTAAGTGGTGGAAATCTTTAAGCTTTTTAGTGCCCCATTGTTTTTTAGGGGTTGAGAGGAGCCTTGACATCTTTGAGGAGTATTTGTCTTATAATTGAAACAGTGTTGGTAAGTGTACTGGCTAAGATGGATAAGTCTTGGATGGCTAGAAGTGGTTTATTGGATGACTAGATGTGGTTTATTGGATGGCTAGAAGTGGTTTCTAGTTTGCATGAGAGACTTAATTTGGGGCAGGGATGCTAGTGTTTTTTTTCCAGCTTTAGACCTGAAAATAAATGAAGAGGAGTGGTTTTGTTTTGGACATTTTAAGGAGAATGTAACTCAGCAAGGTTTGCTATTGGGTGATGAGAGAATGAAGAAGTTATAGATTTTATTAGAGATATTTGTAACTGGCAAGTATATCAGTGAGTCATTGCCACTTTTAAAGTTTGGTCTTTGTGCCTTCTGTGACTGAGTCAGGATCTGTGATGAAATGAAGTCCATAATTCCTGAGTTTGAGGAGTTGAGAAGGTTTATATTAAAATTACCAGTATTGATGTCTTCTATGGGATTTGCTATTTTGAAAATGTTTTGTAGAGTGGAAATCTAGATGTGATTTAACTGGAGGAAGAAAAGCTACCACCAGAGTGAAGGTTGGTATTGCTTGTTGTGGGGTTAAATAGAGCACATTTAGTTAGTGAACAGTTTTGTCCCTTGATTGATATAATTGCATTATCCTTTATCACTATGTGAGTTTCAACTCCTCCTCATTGTGTGGTCTAACAATGTACAGAAGTCTGTACCCTTGCAAGACATTATGATTATAATTATGCTTGTTTTCACTCATGATTCTGTGAGTGCATGTCTATCTGATTTATAGGAGGTAAGGAATGAACGGATTTGTTTAAACTTGCTTAAGTTGCTGCCTTTCTTAATTAAACCAATTTTGAAATGATCACTGTAACAACGGGATGTAAAGTTTTGGGACCAGGATTTGATCCTAGATATCTCCAAAGAAAAAGAGTTAGGGAGTGTGTGCAACTTCTAGGGGGCTTGTAATGGATGAGTAAGGGTTGAAAACACATTGGTTAAGAGAGAACGAGATGTCAGGTCGAGTGATGTTTGTCACTGTAATGGGAGATGGTACTGTAGGGTCAGTGTACAGTTTTGGATGACTGTGGAGCTTAAGGATTTTCTTAGTGGGATTTACTGCAATAAGGACAGCAGGACCTCATATTGGAGATGATTTTATTTGATAGGGAGGGTGAATAGCAGGATTCAGTGCTATGCATTGTGTAATGGAGCTCAAGTTGGAGAAAGAAGAATTTATTGCTTATTTATATGGATGGTTTCATAAGTGAAAATAAAGAAAGTCTTTGTTTATTTGGCAGATAAGCATTACGATGAAATGAGGAGCACAGGATGTCTGAGAGGCAATAGACAAGAGGATTGAGGAAACGCTGCAACAAGGTGAAGTTAGAGGTAAAGAAAACAATGGAGTAGTCAAGACATAGATTCTAGGATCAGCAAAAAGGCACTGGCTTCCCACTGCTCATTAATTTTATTTAACAAGATGCACTTTCATTTTAGAGGATATAGACTCTTTACAAAAATTGTGCCCACTTCAGATTACTTTGACTATGTATTGTTTCGAATTGCTATGTAATTAAAATATTATACAAGGTGCAACTTGGCACATGTAGTAGCAACATGCAGGGGGCAGCTGATCAAAAACATGGCCATCACAGCTACACAAGGGAAACATAGCATGGTATACTATGTGTGCAGCTGACCACATAATGATATGGAAATAAAGAACCCATGCCAATGTAGCATGCGGATTATGCAAATAATGACATCAGATATTGCAGACCAATTGAACAACATGCAAAGAAGGTGTACTGTGCTGCACTGGAAACACTGGGGATTGTAGGTGTACAGGGAAGCTGAGATGCTAGGAGTGGCAGCAGCAGCAGCAGCTATAACACAAGAGCATGTGCAAGTGGCAACTGTTAGAGCTAGTGCCTATCATTAGCTGGCACACCATGGCTATCCATACCATAGCAGAAAGCACTGTCATTGTCTGTCTTAAGTATAATCACCTCACAGATTAGCAGAAACAGTATCATTATCATGGGTCAGGAAGATTGTACGTGACCAAGATGAACAATGATACAGAACTGGAATTGCCTGGACATGGTAAGGCCTTTCTGTCTCTAATTATGGTGGCTGCCAAAAAGCAATTACTAGAAAATGGAAATAAAAATCTAAACCAACTATATTAGAACAGTGAATATAGTAACAGAGATAAAATAACTGGAATTGAGATCTTTAGGAAAAGGTAGGAACAAACTACATAGGAGAAAATGGGAATTGTGGGAACAATACATACAGGGGAAGAAAGAGGTTTAAAAGAAGGCAGGACTTAAATGAGATATGTAATGTTTGATTGAAAAATTATTGGGTAGATTATACGTGATGTATAATGTTTGCAACTGGGAGTGTGTCAGTATGGTTTGTGATATAAAATGCTTGCAACTAGCATTCTGTTGGTGTGGTTTGTTTTCATTTATATAAATATTTGATTGCTTATGTCATAAGTGATGATTTAATCATAGGATCATAGGAGGTTACTAGGCTAATGGTCCTGAGGATCTTACAAGCCTAGCCAAGAGTTTATCCACAATAAAGAACCCTCAGTCAGAACCTGTTGCCCCTGTCCATGAGGAACACAGGTGGTACCCCTGGGACAAATTTGTGGTTTCCCTTCCACTCCTCAAGGCTGCGCTTGAAGAGGATCAGAAATGTACTCTGTTTGACGTTTATAAGGAGTCTATTCCAGAGATGGGGGAGCCTCTGGGGGACAAACCTATCTCTCTAGCAGGTTTTGTTAATGTCGCATATTATATTTAGGCGTTTTGACTGAGTAATGTGCAAGGAGTTAGGTTTACAGATATGGAGCATCTCTAGTAGGGCATGGTCCGAAATTACCTTGTAGGTGAGACACAGATCACCTCTGAGCAATATGTATGATACCAAGTAGAGTAATAGTGATTTCAGCCTGTCCACATACGACAGGTGTTGGAGGCCATGGATTCTCTTTGTGAGATTTTCCATGGCCTTTCCAGCTGGTGCAGGTGTTTGGAGAGGTACATACCAAATGGAGCGTTGTACTCAATTATTTGCCTAATGAGGGAGGAATACAGAGAGGTAATAACCTCCTTTTTTTCTGGATGCAATCCCTTTACATATGAGAAGAATCAGGTAAAAGGCTTTTCTGACCACTACCGCTACATAATGGTTCATAGGTTCATAGGTTGGTACTAGGCTATCAGCCCTAGGGCCTATACAAGCCTAGCCATAACAATTCCCTGGCTATTTCTTCCCACATTATTTACTTTCCTGGACCCCTGTCTAGCAGGGCAACTGACGTGATCCCTGGGGTGAATTTCCTTTCTCCCATCCAATCGTCAAGGTTCCTCTTGAAGAGGTCCAAAGAGGCACTCTGCTTGACATGTATGGGCAATCTATTCCAGAGTCTGGGGAGTCTCTGGGTCAGGAACCTATCCCTCCAGCATGTTTTATTTATTGTGATGACAAGGTTTAGATCCCTGGAGCGTGTAGCTCTGAGGGATTGGGATTTCTTTAAGTGTAGCATGTCCAACAGCTCTGGGTTTGACATGGCCTTGTATGTTAAGCAGAGATCGCCTCTGAGTAGACGATATGCGACAGAGTATAGCTTGAGTTTTTTAAGGCAGTCAGCGTAGGGCATCTGCTTTAAGCCTGTGATTCTTTTAGTGAGGTATTTCTGAGGCCTTTTCAGTTGTTGCAGATGTCTTGAGAGGTACATACCAAATGGGGTGTTGTATTCTATAATGGGTCTAATGAAGGATGAGTACAGTGGGACAATGACCTCCTTTTTTCTGGATGAAAAGCCCTTCGTGATGAGGTGTGCCACATAGAAGGATTTCCTGACTGTTGTGGCGATGTGGTTATCGAAGGTGAGACCACTGTCCACCTGTGTCCCTAAGTCTCTTATCACACTTTCTGTGTTTAGTGTACTGCCACCTATATGGTAATTCATGGATACATGTTTTTTCCCAAAGGGGATAACAATACATTTCTTGGCATTGAGCTTGAGCCCATGGCTCTGGCACCAAGCATCTGTTTCTGTAAGGCCCTTTTGTAGAGTATCCACATCATTTGGGGATTCAATAATGGCTCCCAGTTTGCAGTCATCTGCAAACTTTGTTAGCCAGAGTCCCTTAGTGTTGACCTGTACTTCAGAGAGGTAGATGCCAAACAAGAGCGGCCCAGGACTGAACCCTGAGGTACTCCACTTGTCACTTGTCTGGAGCTGGATTTGGAGTCGGCTACTTTTACAGTGTGGGTTCTATCAGTAAGCCATTTAGCAACCCATTGGGTGACATAGGGATTAATGCCCAACTTAGTAAGTTTATCTATGATTCCAGAGTGGGGGATGGTGTCAAAGGCCTTGGCAAGGTCTAGATAGGCTGTGTGGACCACCTTACCCTTGTCCATGGCTCTGGAGACTGCTTCAAAGAAGTCAATCAGGTTCAGGAGACAAGATCGGCCCTTCACAAACCCAAACTGGGTGGGGTCCAGTGTTTGAAGGTTGCCAATGTCTTTGTTTATAAGTTCCATGATAATACGCTCCATGGCCTTGCAGATAAGGCTTGTCAGACTGATGGGATGGTAGTTTCCGGGATCCAGGGTGGATCCCCCCTTGTGGATTGAGATAACTGTAGTTCTGCGCCACTCAGTGGGCACGAAACCTGAGGTGAGGCTATGATTAAACATGACACTTAGGTGAGGTGCCAGTTCATATTGTAGTTCATGTAGTACACAGCCCGGGATGTCATCTGGTCCCATGGATGCTGTATTCTTGGCTTTAGAGAGTGCGTTTTGTACCTGTGTGGCCGTTATTACTATAATTTGGCAATCTTCCGGTATTGAGATGGGCCATTTAGGGGGTGAGAGGGGGGTGAAGTTGGCACTGAATCGATCTGCCAGGATATTGGCAATATCCTTTGGATCAGTATATTTAATGCCATTCTGTTTTAGCTCAGAGCAGATCTGAGCATTGCCATTTAGATTCTTGACATAGTTATAGAATGCTTTGTGGTTGTCTTTGGAATCTTTGGCAATTTTATTTTTGTAACTAGCTTTGGAGGATTTTATGAGGCATCTCAGTTTCTTACTGAGGCTAGAAAGGGAGTTTTTTGCATCCTGGGATTTTCCTCTTTTCTGCAAAAGTTTCTTCCTTTTGTTGTAAAGTTTGTTTATGGCAGGGGACCACCAGATTGGCTTCCTTTTTTTGGATGAGAGCATTTTGGTTCTATTTGGGATGGCACGATTCATGCATGAGTGGATGTGCTCATAGAGTGCCTTAGTGTAGGATTCAGCAGTTGAACTTTCAGTTCCCATCTGCATGGGTGTCATGAAGTTTGTCACTTCTGACTTGAGTAGCATGAAGTTGGCTTTGGAGAAGTTTTTTATGGTGGTTTCTTTACTGGGGGGGTGGGGGTGGGATGTGGATGTTAAAGGTGATTAGCTTATGGTCAGACCTGACTAACGAGGGGGTGACCATAGATATGGAGCATTGATTTCCCATGTTGGTAATGACCAGGTCTAGGATATTGGAGCCCCTGGTGGGACTATGGATTAGTTGATCCAGGGCGTTGGAATTTATGAATTCCAAGAACCGTTGCGCTAAGGTGTTGGGACATGAGTAGTTTTCCCAGTTAATGGCAGGGTAGTTAAAATCACCCAGTATTAGGGTGTTTGGTTCTATCTTAATATTTTCCAGTATGTTTAGAAAGGTGTAGTGAGAATGTTGGGGTATGGTAGGGGATCTGTAGCAAGCTACAATTTGGATTGCAGTCTTACCTAGTGTTAGTTGCACTTGGAGAATTTCAGACACATTGTGTTGGCCAACTAGCCTGGTGGTGTGAATATCCTTGATGAATATTGACACTCCTCCACCTTTAGTGTTTCGGTCCTGGTTTGGTGGCCGAAAAGTGTGGTAAGAGTTGTAGCCTGGTATTGCAGGGGTGCTCTCTGGAGCCTTGAACCAGGTCTCAGTTACTGCACAGATATCGATGTTCTCCATTTTTAGGAGTGCCTTGAGAGAGTGCATTTTGAGGTTTAGACTTCTAGCATTGAGTAGCATTACCTTCAGATTTTGCATGCTTGTACCTGTTACGGTGGTGGTTTTGTCCTTTGAAGTTTGCCTAAAAAAAGGCACTATAGGGGTGGCAAGAGCCTTAGCCAGTAACCTGAATCCCAGGGCGACAGGTGCAGACCATCTCTGGCAAAGCATCGTGGTCTGTCAATCATGTCATCCCAGGCAGACAGATACTGGATCCCCTTTGAATGACACCATAAGCTTAGCCAATTGTTGAAGTCAATCATTTTATCCTTATATTGTGGTATCATTCTGGGCGAAGGCAGGATGCTACTCAGGGCTAGGGTCATACCTGCCTGGGCCACATGATCCGAGAGCTCTTCCATGTCTCTTTTCATGTAGTCCAGGGAGGTACGTCTCAAGTCATTCACTCCAACATGGACAATGACAGAGTCATATTTGTACTTGTTGTGGAGTGACTTGAGTGCATGCGTTATGTGGCAGATCCTGGCACCCGACAGGCAGCTGACTGTAATTTTCTCCTTATTCAACCTGGTGAGAGGGACATCAGTGTGCTGGACTATAGAGTCACCTATGACTAAAGTGTTAGGTACATTGTCTTGCCTTAGGAGCTGTTGCTGGGTGGCACACTGGTGTTGTGAACTATGTGACATATTGGTTGTGATTGGTGTTTGTTTGCGTTTCAGCTTCAGAGGTCTTTGTTGCTTGGGCAGGTTACAGTTAAGGGCCTCTGCATATGTGGATTTAGTGTTGCTATATGTGGGTGTTGGTGGTGCGGGTTTAGAAGGGCTATGTGTTGCTTGAGGTGTAGTGTGGGTGTTAACCTTCTCCTCTTGTCTGTTTAGCACAATCTTGGGTAGAGAGAGCTTTGCTTCCATTTTGGCTATGTAAGTGCATCTCTCACAGGTTGTAGTGTTGGGTGGTAGGAGGAGAGGGTTGTCTGTGTACATGAGGCAATTGCTGCATTGCCCCAGTATGCCCAGATTCACCAGGTGGACAGGAGAAATCACCAGAAGCTGACCCTTGGACATGCCTGGTTTGGGGCTTTTTTTTTTTTTTCTTTGTAAAGTATAGGAGCTGTTTCCTTAGCAAGGTACTTTGCAATTATAGGCTGTTTAGTGCCTACTATTAATTTCTCCTTGTTAACAAGGAGAGTTAAGTGTTTGTATGAGTTTAAGGCTTCCTAATGTTTTCCAGCAGGTATTAGAGAAAGTGCTAGTCACAGGGATGCTTAAAGGTAAGATTGAAAAGAATGCACTCTGCAGTGTGCACTAGAGAAGTTAGATGTGAAAGTAGGTAACTTGAGTTTTACCTGTTTAAAAAGTTAAGGTTTAGTGGAGAGTTACTATTTTTAAAACAGCAAGATGGATTGAAAGGGGTGGTCACTTTTGTATTTTGGTACTATGAAATACTGTAGGATGGCCAATAAATTAAAATAATTGAAGGGGTGGGTCGAATGTGAGATTGTCGTCAACCTGTGCACCCAGGTGTCACACCACAGGTTGTGTGCTTAGGGGGTTGCCGCTGATGTGGTAATCAGTACAGGGCCGTGTTTTTGCCGAATGGGATGATAATATATTTTTTGCATTTAACTTAAGGCCATAACTTTGGCATCAGTCATTTGTTGCTGTGAGACCATCTTGTAGTATGTTAACATCATTTGGGAAGTCAGTGACAGCACCCAACTTACAGTTGTCTGCAAACTTGGTCAGCCACAGGCCTTTTGTCTTTGTCTGGACCTCTGAGACGTAGATGCCAAACAGACTGATGGTCTGATCTCACCAGGGAAGAACTTATTATGCGAGTGGTGCAGTGGTCACCCATGTTGGTGAGAACAAAGTCCAGAATGTTATCTTCCCTTGTGGGGGGGTGAGATGAGCTGGTCTAGTGCATTAGAACTGATGAAGTCAAGGAATCGTTGGGTGAGTGCATTAGTGCAGGAATAGTTCACCCAGTCTATGGTGGGGTAGTTGAACTCACCAAGAATGCAGGTGTTAGGGAGTACTTTGATGGAGTCAAGTAGGTCCAGGTAGGAGGAGTGGTTGTCTTGAGTCATGGAGGGGGGTCTATAGCTGGCTATAACTTGGATGAGTATCTTGCCAATTGTCAGTTGCACCTGTGTGTGTCATGCTGGCAAACCAGTCTGGAGGTGGGCTTGTCTTTAATGAAGATAGAGACTCCACCACCCTTAGGCTTCCTGACCTCATTTTGGGGTCGGAATGTGTGGAATGAGGTATAGCCTGGTAAGGCAGGGGATGCTCTCCACAGCCATGAACCAAGTTTCCATGACTGCACAGATGTCATCATCTTCCAGTGCAAGGAGAACCTCCAGTGGTTAAGGCTCCTTGACTTAAGCAGCATGACCTTCAATTTGCTTTTTGACAGATATTTTATGTTGGAAGATTTGTCTTTGGGACATTACCTAAAAAAGGCACAATGGGGGAGGCAAGAGCCTTGGTCAGAATCTGGAATCCCAGGGGTGACAAGTGGAGGCCATCTCTGGAAAAGCATCGAGGCCTGTCAACCATGTCATCCCAGGCAGACAGATACTGGATCTCCTTGGAATGACACCAGAAACTAAGCCAATTTTTGAAGTCAATTATTTTTTGTTGGTATTGTGGTATCATTCTTGGTGAAGGTAGGATACTGTTTAGGACTAGGGTCATACCTGCCTGCGGCTCATACTCTGAGAGCTTAATCATGTCTCTTCATATTGTCCAGGGAGGTACATCTCACACCAACATAAACAATGAGAGAGTCATACTTGTACCTGTTGTGGAGAGACTTAAGTGCATGTGGGACATGTTGGATTTTGGCACCTGACATACAACTGACTGTGATCTACTCCTTGTCAAGTCTGGTGAGGGGACATCGGTGTGTCTCACAATTGAGTCACCAATGACTACTATGTTTGGTTTATTGTTATGCCTTATGGACTGTGTTTATGAGGCAATGGTGTGTTGTCTGCCGTATGTGATTTGTTTGGTGTTGTGTATGGAATGTTTGTGAGTGTGTTTTGGAGGTCTCTGCTGTTTAGGTAAGTTTTTATTGAGGACTTCTGCATATGTGGATGTGTGTTTTGCTTGGCTATGTGATGTGAGTGGTGTGGTGTTTGTGCTGACAATCTCCTCTTTGTTAGGAGTACTGACTGTGGCACGAGACAGCATGGATTCCAGGTTACTGATATAGATGCATTTCTCACAAGTAGAATTATGTGCTAGGAGAAGAGGTTGTCAGTGCACATGAGGCAGTTACTACACTGTCTCAGTATGCCATTGTTGACCAGGCTGGCAGGAGAAACTGATGGGAATTGTCCAGACATAGTGTTCTGAAACTTGGATGGACTTATGGAGAGAGAGTTTTGATAAGGGTTTTGTCCAAAGACTGCAGACCATAAAACCTTCTTAAATGTAAAATAACTGTCCTGAAGCCCAAGTGCTAAAACAAAAACTGAGGCTTAGAGTAACAGACAAATTTAATCAGGCTACTAACAAGCAGTAATAAATGCAGCAGAATAAAAACACTTGAACTCTTAAGCACAAACAGCAAATCAAAATAAGGTAATAAATTAGGAAGAACACAATTACAGTAAAAGTAGCTGAATAAAGTCATTTTTTAAAGATGTTTCTTGTTTAAAAAAGGGGGCAGGAATTGAATAATGTATGTAATGTTGCTTGGGTTATATGATATAGTGCAATATATGTGAAGCATAATGTTGGTTAATTTTAACTTGTTAATACAGTTTGATTACTTTTATATAAATGCAATTGTGCCTATGTCACAAGTGATAATTCAATAACGGTGTTTAAAAAAAAGATGAACTGTGTCACTCACAAGCAGAATTAAGGAGGATGCATTTATTGCCCAGTTCAGTTGATGTGTGGCATTAACCATCTCAGCTACAGGAACCTTCCAGAAAATTATGGGACACATGATATAGCTATCAGAGGTATCTGCCTTGACTTCACACTGCAGTATGTAAAGAAGCATATCTGCTCCCCACATCTGCAAAGGAGAGGATCACCAGGATCACCACTATGCAGACATATTACAGTGTAGCTCATTTGTCTGAGATCCTGGCAGCAATAGATTGCACAATCATTTCCACCAAGATCTGACCTGGCCCAGAGGAACTGAGCTATATTAACAGAAAGGGCTTCCACTCTCTGAACTGTCATGTAGTATGTAATATTGAGGACATTATATATGTGTCCTTTCACCACCCAGGCAGTTCCATGATTGACACAAATATGGTACATGTCGACCTACACCAATAGTCTGTGCAAGGGCAAGATTTCCACAGGGCCATCTAGTAGGTAGATGCACACATAGCTGGGTTACTCAGCGTATTTTATGCACTTACCATGCAAGCAGGAAACAGCCCATATATAATGGTGTGATTAGTGTGTGTTGTAGATGATGATAGATGTGCCTTGAAGCCATGACATAAATGGCACAAAACATAGTCCATGATGAAACATGGAATGTTGTAGAACATGTGTCTACAGAAAACTCAAGGAATGATATTGCTGATTGAACACAACAGGTAATATGCTGAAATATACACCTGAGACCTGCAGAAAAATCATAATGCCATGTCCCATGTTGCATAGTATGGAACTGCAGAAACAGCTACTCCAGTAAGGAAACATACCAGCAGGGCTCACCATAGAAGTATGACCAGTAAGTGAAGAGCAGGGTATAGAGACAAGGAATGAACAGACAACAGCAGTACAATATGCAAGGCATAGATGACTGCAATACTTCACAGCACTGACAAAGTGGTGGTTTGTAGTCTCCAGCTAAAGACCAAGACACAGACAGAGCAGTAGCTGTTAGGAGACATGATCAACCCTAGAAAAGATGCTAATTGATCCCTGCAACTCAATGGTACAATCGCTCAATCGCTGTTGTTGAGCATGAGTGCCAATAATCATTTAATTGTGGCTGTATAAATGATTTCAAAAGCTGCCTGTGGGGTGAGTGGGTGTGTGTCTGTGGGGGATGGATTGCCCAGGGTACCATTTGCCCCAGCTACAACTCTCAGGAGGGGATCACAGTTACAGCATGTACTGCTGCGCTTGCACGGTCAGCCTTTACTTCCTCAGAAGCCTCTGAGTAGTAGTGTTGCAGACAGCATTACAGTGACATTGGGCTGTACCATGTGCATGTTACCATTGTTATCACTCACAGGTGACCTGCTGATATCTAGCACATGATGTCATGTTATATTGGCCTCTGCACCAGAAGAACATATGAAAGAATACAGACATGATATCTTTGGCTGCGCTGACACAAATGACTATGCATCCTCGTAGCACTCATAATGGTAGACAACAGGATATGTGTACAGGATATGAAGACAAACATACCTCAACATGCAGGCTGCCATAGTTGAAGCCCCATGGTACCTAAAGGTACAGGTACACAGAATGTTTGTTGTGAATCAGTTTTGTCATACTTGCAGTGCACTGTACCATACAGATGTGCAGCAGTTAGTACTAACCTGGTGAATTCCCTACTGATACTTAGGTGTACATTGCCAGCCCAGCACCTACATCCAAGCCACTAAGAGGTTCAGGGGTCTGCTCCACCTACCCAGAAAAAGGCATAAGGAACTCCTACATCTATATGAGCCATTTCTATGTTGATGGTACTCCCCCACCCCCATGGTGGAAATAATATAATGCCCTGTGTCTTGTCATTTGCATGGAGACTCAGATAAATTACCTTCACCACACCTGTTGCAGAGACCTGTTATGGGCAACCACTGCATTTACAACTTCTGTCACTAACTGTCAAATATGTCCATGGCACCTTTGCCCACAAGGTATATGTCATGTGCATGGATGGCATACAGTAACACCTCTGTTACCTGGGTGGCGAACTTTTCAAGTTGTTGCCTCTTTTAAGTCCCACGACATGCCCAGTACACTTCTGGGTTGTATCAGGCAGGCTGTGTAAGTCATCTACTTATGGCCACTACCCTTCTTCCCCTGTATTACAACTGGTTAGGAGATTATTGTAGTGGTCTTTACATCTCCTATATACACACTGCAGTGGTGGATATGAACTCCCTATGCCACTTCTTGCATCTGTCTACTAGCACCATGTATTGATCTGCACACCCTATCACACCCTACCTAGTAAAGTACTACCATGTCTCACTGCTGGACTGAATCTTCACTGAATCTTCAAGCCCCTTGTGGAATATCATTCTCTAGTTGCCTGATCCCCACAGTGTGTTTCCCACCATAGATGAACATAACAGTGCGAAGCTATTGTGATGTCTTCCCTCTTGCATATACCTTATGGCATCTGTCTCACTGTGACTGTAATCCACCACAAGGGTTGATTACTGTGCTGGGTTACATTACTGGTGGATTTTCTTCCTTCACTACAGAGTTACTATGTAAAGTCTTATATTCCACAATATTTTGCCTGTATGTGCTGTTGCACAAAATGGCACCCACACATCAAATCACTGAGATCTGCCTTTTATCATGGCAGTTATACTAATAAGGCTACTTAGTGCCACCATCTCTGAGTCACAGTTGGTACACAATTTATTACCCACACTAGTCTGTGCTAGTTATGTTTGGCACAATGCTAGGGAAGCATGTCACCATTATGCCCATGAGTGCAGTCTATGTAGACTCATGGTGTTCTGGAACAGTGAACAACAGGGCTGAAGCACAGTGTGCCAGAGAGATCAAGCTATTTTTGTTTTGCCTGCAATGGACCAGTAACATGCACCTACTGAAACAGTAAGATGGCCCCTGGTAAAAGTATGATGCCTGGCATGACCTTTCCAGGATGGTGAGCAATGCCACTGGTGTCACCTATTTTGGTGAGTAGTGCCAACATTGTTACATTGACCTGTAGCTGTGCCACCTTGATCTGCTTTAGCAGTAGGAGCAAAGGTTAGGAAGAGAGAGAAAGAGACAGACATGTACTGCATGCCGTAGTTCTCTACCTATTCTGTCAGCTAGTATACTTGTGTACAGAGGTATGTATACCTTGTTTTATAGCAGTAGAGGTGCGAGAGCCTAACCTCATATTTCATATGTAGCACTCCAATGTCAAACTGTATTTGTATGTGTACCATACGTGTGTACTAATGTGTTCTCATTTTCATATCCTTCTGCAATTTCAGTTGTGGTAGAGGTAGTGGACAGGCAGAGGTCACTTCAGCCTGCATTGGCTAGTGGCTGTGGTGCTGGGTCACAAATGGTCAGCAGGTCTGCTTCATAACATGGAGCGATCACTGGGGGCCACTTTTCAGGAGGGAGGATAAGCTATTCTTGTAGTAGTAGACTAGAGGGGGTCTCCCATCATCTCCCACCATCAACTGTGGAGGCTGGTGCCTACTGAGGTGTACCAACAACTGGATGCCTGTCTAGGGACTATACAACACCTTCTGACACAGCTTGTTGAGCCACATGACTGGCAGGTCAAAACTACTGGGTCCCCAAGGGAGGGATCCTGCCCATGATATCAACCATGGAGTTGAATGATTGCTGGGTGCACTGACCTTGGGGTCTCTGTCCTATCCCTATCTGAGGTTTATCTCCCTTATGTGGCTTTCCTCATGTCATGTTTACTGTCCAACCCACTCCATCATCAGTTATCCAAACTCTGTCAGTGTCTATCCACTGTCATCCCCACCTTTTGCATGCATATATACTCCCCCGTGTCTGCTTGTGTCTGTGTTTTGTTTGTTTGTTTGTTTGTTTGTTTGTTTGTTTGTTTGTTTGTTTGTTTGTTTGTTTGTTTGGCATTGCTACCTTCCCTTCTTCCTCTAACCCTTCCACAATTATTTCACAGGTTCATATGTATACTAGGCTAATGACCATCAAAGCCTTTATAAGTCTAGCCATAAAATCCAACCCAGTTGTGTCCCTGTGTATCATGGGTATTTATTAAAAGGTGGTATGTTAGGAAATTTGTAGAGGTTATGTGGGGGTGGGTATGTTAATTTGGGCATTACTGTCTACCTCTATAGGAGACATGGGGGCCAGACCAGGCGTGAATTTCTGACTGATGCCTTTACCATCTAGCCTTCTTTATACATATTGCAAATGGGTCTCTTTCCTATAAAAAAGAAAATGCACTTCCCCTCACCTCCCACTTGTCACACCTTATATTACACTTGTGTTTTTGATTCGGCTATTCTTCTCCCCTTTCCTACAGTCTTATCTCTCCTTTTTCTCCCCATTTTTACTGTGCTGATGACTTTTAGTAGGCTTTCTGGATGGCAACATGTGGTGACTATGCAACTCCTCATTGTACATGTGACCACACATGAATTATGCTTATTGCTTTGTAGGGGACATAAGAAACACTGGTCTTGCTCAGTTCTGTACATGACTCTTCCCCATTATGCAGTGATTCTGTTTTATTATGCAGTTATTTCAGCAGAATGTCAGCACTATACAAACCCTGCTACATATCCAGTTAGCTCTAGGCCACATCACATTACAGCCCTTATCATATCAGATTCTATGGGTAAGTAAACGCATGTCACTGTGATTAACATGCAGATGTTTGGATTTAACATCAAATATATACTGAGCATCTGGGCATAATAAATATTAGAAAATGCACATTACCTGATCAAGCTTACCTGTCAGACCATTATTTATTAAGCTTACCTGTCAGACCATTATTTATTATCAGTACATTTTTAATGCAATTACTGACCATTTTACTTAAGCTCAACTTATGTGTGAAGAAAGTGTTTGCATTTTAGCAATGTTCTGTGCTCAGCATGTAACACATAAATAGCATTTCAGCTTCCTTGCTTTTCATGATTCACCAACCACATAGCTGCAAGAACATATTCTGAAAAACAACTGGCCTTCTGCCTGATTTAGTAGAATGGAATTAAGAAGCTATAAAAACATAACCAGTAAGAAAGTTCATTTCACAAAATAGTAGCATTCACTTTGATGCTGCTACATGTCCAGCTCAGAATGTTGGACTCATTCAGCATAAACTTTAACACAGAAATAACCACTCTGATATGAGACTTGAAGATGTTAATCCAAGATGTCGAAGCTATAATGGTCATGACACCTTGGGTAAATAACGCAAAATCTCCAACTATGTGTTTTATTCCCTCCTCACCTGGCCCAACCTAGCCCTCCATCTGTCCTACCTTGTTACTGTGTATACACAGCCACAGCTCTCCCATTTGCTCCATGCAAGGCTGTCCCTAATGTAACTCAAGTGCTGGATGGGCCCCATGACTTTTCATGAAGTCTATCTTGCAGGTACTCATTAGTAGCACCTGGGGAGGCATGGCATTGAAAGCCTTCACTTCTGTGATAGCTGCTCATCACCCACCCCCCCCCCATGTGCTAAAGTAATCACACATTAGGCTGGATTGGCAGTGAGTGGTGCCATGTAAGGACATGCCGTCCCTGGGCACTAGAGTAGCCACATCTCTCTGACCATCACACACCTTCACCACAGCTATCTCGCCGAACCCCAGCTTCCACCAGAGGTTGACAAGAAATCTGCGCAGAATGCCTTCCCTCCAGGATAGGCATTACCATCCTCCTTTCCAGCCCTATCAGACACCAAGCCACTACTCAGTTTGTGATTATCAGACCATCGTCAGGGTTTTATACACTACACCATCAGGTTGTCCCAAAATTTATTATGTTAGTAAAAATTTTTCGAAAAAGGACTAAGTATGTCTACCAAAATGAGACATAGCAGCCCTCACCAGTCTCAACCTCCATAAAGGGTCGAGACTTGTGTATGCAAGAAAGCATCCAAAGCTGGTGGATTTCTTTTTAAATTAATCATTTTTATTTTAACAAAAATCGTGATCAGTGACACAGTATACTTAAGTTAAATCATGTTCCCTACAGGTGATCATGGAACAGTTGATCCAGTTCTACCTGCCCAAATGGAATTGGTCAATATCACTTATTAGTGGAGATCAAAGGTTAACTTCTGAGACACGGTGGAATCACACTTTATGTGACTTTACTGGGGATTTTCTCCTTTCCCCACTAATGTGTAGCTGTGGAAGTAGACTATATATTGCCAGGGGACACACTAGAAAAATATTTATTTAGATGTGCAGATGTGGTATATTATAATGGAAAGAGTTTTCCATTAGTGGTAATCAAACAATATGAATGATTGTGCATCGATCATTCATAGGAAAGCTTTTTTTTTTCTCAGATGTGCCCCAATGCATCCCACGTCATTGTTCAGATTAACAAACAGTTGTCAGCCTCTCTCTGCATACTATCAGTTCAGAAACATGATTTGTCCATAAAACAAACACCACCATGAAACAGGTAATGCTGGCCAAGTTACAGTTAAAATTCCAGCATCATATAAGAAATGCATCTTTAAAACATTTATTTTTGTTAGAAGTAGTAGCTATAGGTCTAACTGTATTCAACCAATGGTTGACCCACTTTTGAATTAAGCTGTGCCATTAATATAAGCTTCTTAGTAATGCTTCTGGCTAGAAATGCGTTGTCACTGCCATAAACCTTAACATCAGGTAAAGCAAGATAATTATATTCCATTTGTTTTGTTTGCAACTACTTATGTTTGCACATGCACTTTCAAAAAAAAAAATATATATATATATATATATATATATATATATATATATATATACTGTGTAAAAAAACTGAGTGGGTGCATCAACAAGTACCGTCTAAAGGGGAGAACATTTCTGATGCACGAGACACTGTACAAGAAGGTAAGTAAAACAGCAACACAGGAGATAAGAGCAGCAAAGACAGACATTAAAAGGCTGGCATAATGAGCCAAGAAGGGGAGCAAAGGCTTTTTAAGTATACAGCAGAAGGAAGGAGAAGTGTAAGGATTGGAGGGAGCTCACAACGAGAGTGAAAAGGTAGAGGCAATGAATGATTACATCACTTCAACCTCCTTAAAGGAAAGGGGTGTCAGGTACCACACTGAAAGATCAGCGGGTAGTGAGGAGAAAAGTAGAGGGGCAGCAGGCTAAAGAGAGAGAGAAAAGGTGAAGAGGGGAATTGGCTAGACTAAGGCAGGGTAAGGCACAAGCACCAGATAGGTGGTCACACATGGTCCTCAGAAATCTTACCAGTATGCTGATGGATTCCCTGAAAGAGATCTTTAGCAGAACACTGGACAATCCAGAGGTGCTTGAGGACAGCAAAATGGCAAACATGGTGCCTTTGTATGGGGAGAAGTAAAAATCCATATCAATACAAACCCATTAGCCCGATAGCAATGACTTGGAAACTCATGGAATGAAGGCTGAGTGAAAAGTAGTTGCTTTCCTAGAAGACAACACATTCCAGGAAAACAGCCAGTATGATCCATGACCAGAAGACATTTTGAGTCAAATTGATCCATTTTATGCATGGGTTAGAGTATTTGTGTTCCAATTGGACTTCAACAATTCCTTTGAATTGTCCTATGCAGGTGGCTGCAAAATCAGCAGGAGTTGAGGTGAGGACTGAGAGTAAGACAGCAGAGTGTGGCATGGATGAAAGGTTGGACACAGAGGAGGAGGATGCCAGGACTAAGGGAAGTGACTAGTAAAGTATGCAGAGGTGGTCCTAGATCCAGTACTTTTCAATGTGCTCATTTCAGTCGTATAACTGAAGGAACAGGGAACAGGACTGGCCGCTTCATTAAAGACACAAAGAAGGTACGACAGTGAATCAAGGGGACAGATTAAGAAAGGATTTTGAAAGGCTAAGTGGGCAGAAAGATGTCAGTTGAGATCAAATGAAGATAATTGCAAAGCACAGCCATTGAACCACAAGAGCTTTGTGTGAAGTATCCGTTGGGAGGAGCAGAACTGGGGAGCCCTAGGAATTACTGTGCCTCATCTGTCTGAAACCAGATCTATTATACATGTCATGGTGAAAAGCCATAATGAATTATCATGTCTGATTTAGCTGAAACATGATCTATCATGCATGTTTTCATGAACAGCCAGACAGTCAGCAACTAATTTCATTGTATCCTGGTTCATCTAACATGAATCTATGTTTTGTGTATATTGGTTCTGAAATCAGGGGACTCAAGAATAAAGAGAAAAAATACACAACACATATATGTATATATCTATCTGTGTGTGTGTGTGTGTGTGTGTGTGTGTGTGTGTGTGTGTGTGTGTGTGTGTGTGTATATATATATATATATATATATATATATATATATATATTTATGTGTATATATATATATATATATATATATATATATATATATATATATATATATATATGCCTCCTGAACCTGACTGACTTCTTTGAAGCAGCCACCAAAGCTGTAGACGAGGGTAAGGTGGTTCACACAGCCTATCTAGACCTCGCCAAGGCTTTCGACACCATCCCCCATTCTGGAATTATAACTAAACTCACTAAACTAGGTATAAATCCCTACATCACAAGATGAGTTGTCAACTGGCTCACTGACACAACCCACACTGTAAAGGCTGCAGACTCCAAATCTAACTTCAAACCAGTGACAAGTGGAGTACCACAGGGTTCAGTCCTGGGACTTCTCCTGTTTGGTATCTACTTCTCTGAAGTACAGGCTAACACAGAAGGCCTTTGGCTAATGAAGTTCGCAGATGACTGCGAACTAGGAGCCATAGTCAAGTCCCCAAATGATATGGACATCCTACAAAAGGGTCTCACTGAGACAGATGCCTGGTGTCAGAGCCATGGCCTCAAGCTCAATGCCAAAAAGTACATTGTCATCCCCTTTGGTAAAAACTCTGTACCCCTGAACTACCACATAGGCGGCAGTCTACTTAATGCCAAATGTGTGATAAGAGACCTTGGGACCCAGGTGGACAGTAGTCTCTCCTTTGATAATCACATCACCACAGTAGTCAGGAAATCCTTCTACATGGCACACCTCATCACAAAAGGGTTCTCATGTAGGAAAAAGGAGGTCATTGTTCCCCTCTACTCGACACTCATTAGACCCATTATAGAGTAAAGCTCCCCTTTTGGAATGTACCTCACAAGACATCTGCAGCAGCTGGAAAGGCCACAGAAGTACCTCACAAAGACGATTACTGGTCTCAAACAGATGCCCCACACTGACCATCTCAAAAAACTCCAGCTTTACACCATAGCATATCGCATACTTCAAGGTGATCTCTGCCTAACATATAAAGCTATGTCAAACCCAGGGCTGTTGGACTTGCTACACCTAAAGAAATCCCAATGCCTGCAAGCTACATGCTCTATGGACCTAAACCTTGTCACCACAATAAACAGGACATGCTGGAGGGATAGATTCCTGTCCCAGAGACTTCCCATACTCTGGAACAAGCTACCCATCTATGTCAAGAAAAGTTCCTCATTAGCACTCTTCAAGAAAAATCTTGATGAGTGGATGGGAAATAGGAAATACACCCCGGGGATCACTTCTGGGCTCTGCTCGACAGGAGCACAGGAAAATAACCTTCTTGGGTGGCATAAGCCAGGGAACCTTGTTGGCTAGGCTTACTTAGGCCCTTGGGCTGAAAGCCTAGTACCTACCTATGAACCTAAATAAATGCCCAAAGAAATCGTAGCTATTCCAAAGTTTAATAAATCCAAATGACAACAAATATCAATAACAAATGGGGATTTCTCAACTCATTTGATTTCTGGAGTGCTGGAGCCATTTTTGGTTTTATATGTATATATATATATATATATATATATATATATATATATATATATATTTGGAATGGTGATTCACAGGTTGACAGACAAGATCAGACATGAGTCCCTGTGGGCTACGATGTTTGCGGATGACATTGTGATCTGTAGTGAGAGTAGGGAACAGGTTGCCAAGACCCTGGAGAGGTGGAGATATGCTCTAGAGAGGAGAAGAATGAAGGTCAGCAGGAACAAGACAGAATATATGTGTGTGTGAATGAGAGGGAGGGTAGAGGAATGGTGAGGGTGCAGGGAGTAGAGTTGGTGAAGGTGGTTGATATTAAAGACTTGGGATCAACAGTTCAGAGTAATAGTGAGTGTGGAAGAGAGGTGATTAAGAGAGTACAGGCAGGGTAGAGTGGGTGGAGAAGACTGTCAGGAGTGATTTGTGGCAGATGGGTACCAGTAAGAGTGAAAGGGAAGATCTACAAGAGGGTAGTGAGACCATCTATGTTATATGGGCTGGAGAAGGTGGCACTGGCAAAAAGACATGGGTCAGAGCTGGAGGTGGCAGAGTTAAATATGTTAAGATTTGTATTGGGTGTAATGAGGATGGACAAGATTAGGAATCAGTATATTAGAGGGTCAGCTCAGGTTGGACTGGAGACAAAGCTAGAGAGGCAAGGCTGCGTTGGTTTGGACATGTGCTGAGGAGGGATGCTGGATATATTGGGAAAAGGATGCTAAAGATGGAACTGCCGGGTAAGAGGAAAAGAGGAAGGCCTAAGATAAGGTTTATGGATATGGAAGTGCACGTGATTGGTGTGACAGAGAAAGATGGAGAGGATATGAAGAAATGGAAACAGATTATCCGCTGTGGCGACCACTAATGGGAACAGCCGAAAGAAGAAGTAGAAATATATATACATATTTACTCCAAATACCTGTCAGCTTAGGGTTGTTTTATTTAGAAATGCAGGATATGGAGGTAAAGCATCCACAATGGGGGAGGCAGAGGTAGGCAGATGGCAAAGGCACCTGGCAAAATTATCTAATTTTTTTTCTTACTTTTTGTTGTGCAATTTTAATACTTTTTTGTGATTCACTGAGTCTCAACAAAATGAGGGTTGATAGAAGATCATCATGAACTAGAGGGACTTATGACAATAGAGTAGAAACTAAATTTGGTGGTGTTTAATACAAATGGATTGGGCTAGCAGGAGCAGCGTGAGAAGGCTGTGGCAGCACTGAACAAAATGCCGCATGTATCCTAAGAGGATGTCTGGCAATTAGGTCAGAGGACTAAAGCTCTAAGCTGATAATGAACTGCTTCTTTTGCCCGGGGTACAGTGTTTGAGTTCTTTCACATCCATTTGTCTACTATGTGACTCTGTGCAAGTCACTTAACCAGGCAGTGCTCCTAGGTAACTTCTGAAAAGGGGAAAATTGTGTCCAGTGGGCTTACTCATTCAACAAATAAGCACAAGAAAAGACCACATGAGTGCTCTGTGTAGATCTGAGTTCCATACAAGGCCAGAGGACATAAGAGGAAAGCAACTAGAAGGGTGTGTGAGGCAGAGAGGAAGAGTATGATTAGAAACTATGGGTATTGGTCTCCTTCTGCTACAGGCCATCAGAGAAAAGGAAATGATACAGGTGCATAATATCATGTCAGGGATATGTGAAGGAGATACTCTAGACAATATGAAAGGGGGTGGATAGGGCACAGGAAAAAGACAGTAGAGAACAACTGCTTCCTAAATCTGTGAAACTGTTTCTTCACATAGATGGTTGTGGACCTGTGGACCGGATTCACCAGAATGGGTGCTGGACAGGGAATCCATGGAGACATTCAAGAAGGTACAGGATATGTAGAGAAATGAGGGGGAAATGAATGGATGTGAGACAGAATACTTAAATCATTTAAAGGGCAGTCTAAATAGACTAAATGTATCCTTCTGCCATCAGAAACATAATGTAATGCAACTGCTTTATAATCACTGTTTCCTTGCTTGCCATTTGGTAACTTTTTCCTGTTTAATGTACACTTCCAACATCTAGACCTTGTGATTCATAGGTCTTTTTACTAGTTTTCGACAGCTTTCCAGCTTTGCCATGTCCTCAGCTTTGTAAACAAGTCATATTCACTGAATAATGTTATAATGCACCTTAAGATGCATTGTAAGGAGTAGCACATCATAGCACTCTGACTTAACCTCCAGTGATTTAGTTCATTTATATACTTTCTTGAGCATTTTCTAACTACACCTTAAACACTACTAGTCCACCCCCATATTAAAGTGCACTCAAGTATTTGTCTATAATCATTCTTTTATGTACAACCATCCTAAACTTACATGCATATTTTACATGTATTTCCCTCTTACTGGTTTACAGCCTGTCTTGTGTGTGTGTGTGTGTGTGTGTGTGTGTGTGTGTGTGTGTGTGTGTGTGTGTGTGTGTGTGTGTGTGTGTGTGTGTGTGTGTACACACATCTGGATCTACTTTTAAATACTGTATTGCCATTAGACCGAACTACAAAATATTGAGAACATACACTCGAAAACTCAATATACTGAAACTTGACAAGACTGAGTCACAGAATACCGAAATTGTCTAAAACTTTAAAAGATCACATCCCAAAACTTCAAAACTAGAAAGTAAGCGTTAACTTCCCACACTCCACAGATGAAAAATTGCAATTATCTTTCATTTCCCACACTTTTGCAGGGGGCTGCACCCCCCACAAATTTAATATACCAACTCCAAGGTTGCACTACATTGAGGAAGAGGGTACAATACAAGTAACTCTTATGTTACTATGAATAACAAACATTTTTAACTGCTTACACTTTCCAAACATACAGTAATAGCTATAGATCTGTATTTACCACTACGTACATGTTTACAACAACATTTTTTTCACTTTAATGGTGCGTTCTCTACTGAGCACATACTGGTCAAATATTAGAACTTGCATTTCTGTTTTACACTTTAAATTTCCAAATGCTTCTCCAGTGACACCAGCAGTGTGCAACGAGCCATCTGCCATATTGTTTTTTTTTACTTGCTTACTATAAAATCTTACAAGGACAATGCAGTATTTCACCAAATACCATTTAACTAATAAAATACATGTCAACATTCTGGGACTCAATCTTTTTACGTTTCAGTAAATTGAGTCTTCGTGTTTACGATTTCGATATTTTGAAGTTTAGTCTAGCGGTAATACAGTATTTAAAAGTATATATATATATATATATATATATATATATATATATATATATATATGTGTGTGTGTGTGTGTGTGTGTGTGTGTGTGTGTGTGTGTGTACAAAACTTACATGCATAGGTTTTAGCTTAAATACTGTCAAAGCTAGAGTTATTAATCAAACTGTTCAAAAGTCTTGTTTCCAGCTTGATACATGACCAGTATAAATGGGTTATGACCATTTGAAACCACTAGGTTAAAAAACTAAATAAATATGTATATACGTTTACAAATGCAAGATTATTACCCTCATCTGGCACTTGAGGACAAACAAAAGCACAATAAAAATGAAGCCTTACACATATGAACTTTACTTCCTGAATGATGATTACATACTAGAAAGTATAATGTGAAACCAGCAAAGATGCAGGTTCCATGATCTTTTTGAAAAGTAAAACTGGGTTATGAGTTCAAGAGAGGTTATCGGTGACTCTTTTAATAGCTATCTTTCCAACAGCATTACAAAATAAATTATATCCGACTCTTAAGTAAATCAAATATCCTATTTTGTCATGAAGCTAATGCCATCATGGCTCAGTTGTTAACTTTTATCAATGGCTAGAACCCATTACAGCAGGCGCCTCCAGGCATTTCTGCAGTTACCGCCTACTGCACCTCTAGGCATCAAATATTGCTTGCTCATATTTGCATTAATGATTCCAAAAACCATGTTTCATTCACACAACGTATCGGAATATTTTATCTAGAAGCATACATGATGATAAACACAATTGTATTGTATTTGATTTCTGTCAATGAGTATTTGTTAGAACTGTAGAGCTGTAAGGTGATAACTTCATTTTTTTTTAAAGGCTCAAGCCACACCCACTGGGAGTTAAAGGTACACACTCAAAAGAGCTGTACTGGAGGGAATAAGTTAATAAAATACTGCCCTGAGCCATTCATTTCAGATGATTTTTCTTTCTTTTCCTGCTCATCTGCCTGCAAAATGAATATAGTTCTTTAATTGTGCTGTATATGTTTTCAACTTCGTGATTGGTGTGCTGTATATGCATGCAGCAAATGTGTGCATAAGCTTAGCTCAACCACATTTGTTTTCATTTTGTCTATTTCCATAGAAGCGGTTTGGGGTTTTCATACTATCAGGAGGTAATGCAGTCTCACTATGAGTCTGTTTTCTCGGCAGCACACTGGCTTAGATACAAAGAGCTCTGTTTTTAGCATGACTATATTTCCACAATGGCCTTGTGGTACATATCTTCATGAGTTAATTTAACATATTTAGTTTCCTGTTCTCCGCAGTATTTCAAGTTCTGCATTTTAACAAACAAGGTAGATGCAACACATCTAATAAAACTAGTTATTAATACAAAGAAGAGAAAACTCGACATGCAAACAAAGAAGTATAAATATGTGTTTTCTCCACATCACTGTTACTCAGATGTAAAGAAAACAAGCATTACCAGAGCAAAAACTACATATGAATGATCTGGGCTAAAATATTTACTTAGTGATGTTGGTTGTTTTCAGCCACATAAACCGGTCCATACTCAATTTGTAGTATCCTAATCATTTCAAGCCTGTTCTTCAGAACACATTCAGGCCAGTAAAGCCAGCCCCCACTAGCTGAGACTTAAAAAGTAAAAAGTAAAAAGTCATGGACATTCAGAAGCCATATAGCTGAAATACTTGATACCCTTAAAGGGTCAGTTGCATATACCCTACGGGCATCTATTACAGAAGGGATCACACAGTGAAAACTCTAGCTTGGCTAGGTTTTTCTTGTAGTTTTTTTATTAATTGGTTTGTCTGTGTGACCTTTTAATTGGTAGATTTAGTTGTTAGTTGGGATATTTTACAGACATATTAATGGTTATGGTCATCAGCTGCGTATAAAGACCCTGTGTTTCCAGTGTATAGCCAAACATTCCACTTATGCTGTGCTGATGAGGCCATAAGAAGGCCGAAACATGCATGTCCACAGGTAGTGGGGTTTGGTTTTGCTGCCTGAATATGTCCATAAAGACTTAAAAAGGAAAAAGGAAAAAGTCATGTACATTCAGAAGCCATATAGCTGAAACACTTGATATCCTTAAGGGATCATTTGTATATATCCCATAGGCCTCTATTACAGACGGTTTAAGGTATCACACAGTGAAAATTCTAGCTTGGCTAGATTTTCTTGTAGTTTTTTACTAATTGTATCAGTAGAGATACATTAAGTTTCAGAGCCACAGAGATGTACCAAAGTTGTGCCATGGATATTGTCAGTTAAAAGAGGAATAGAGAAGATGACTGTGGTTTTTATATAGGAATGCACTGTGGTTGTAGGGAACACTCACTTAATATAATTTCTATTCTTGATAAAATGATGCAGCTTCTACTGTCACATAATCAAGTTAAAAACAGGCATATTAAAATAAGTCAAATATTAAATCCTTAATATAGATTAACTACTAGAACTATTAATACTGCATATAAATATACACAAAAATCATTTAACATTATCATATAGTTTAAATGTTGCACATAATTTAAAGTATATTTTAAATAAGAAGATTCGTCATCTTTCAAACTACAGTTTTGTTCAATACATTTTGCAAGGAGAAATTTTATTAAAGATTATTAACTTGGTGGCAAAATGTTTCATTCTTCAGAACTAGCCATGAAAAGGATACAATTTGAATTAACAGATGTCCAAAGATTACAACCTATCATATCTGTCAGTACGGAAAATAAGCCATGTTTAGCTGTCTAGATAAAAACAGCAGTCTTGATACTTGACCATTTTTAATGGGGGTTTATTTGTAACTTCATCTAAATGGCAATGATGATTAAATCAAATTGAAACAAAAAAAAAATAAAGTGATTTACATAAGATTTAAATGAACGCTGCCAAAAAAGTAGACTAAAATATTCTAAATAAATCAAATATTCATCAATAAGAAAATGCTGCTAACATGCCTTAGATTTTAGAATCCACACAATGAAAAGACAACAACAACAAAAAAAGATAATTTTGATCCCTACATAAAAAACTACCAGCCATTCTATAGATGCATATTTCTGCTAAAGAACATCAGAATCAGAAATCTTGATATCCAAACATTTGATGAACTAGAGACAAAAGAATCTTAGTTTTAGTTTTCCATACAATAAGATTTAGGGGGAATTCAAAATGGTACAACAACATGTACACATAGCAAGGGCCTTAATATGGTGCTGCACAGTGCTCTAGCATGAAGACTTGCAGAGTCATGTAGAGATGACTTAGCATCCATGCTGAATGCTAATGAGGCAGTCTGGGAGAGAGGCAGATGCTAATTAGCCATGTGATCATTCTCTCTGGGAACCGCCTCTAGTAAGGCATCCGCACTCCAAATTCAAGAATATCCCTCAGCTGTTTAGATCAACATGGCAGACCCCACCACATCATAGTAGTGAACAAGGCCAAAAGGCCATATTCCACTATCTAAGATAACCATAGTTTGGGAATCACATGGTGGGGGGTGGGGGTAGAAATCACTAGACACCAGGTATAACTCAAGATTAAATTGCCAAAACAGCACAAACATCAGTACATACATCAGAGGTAGGGAAAAACTAGAAACCAGGGATTTCTACCTTTATGCATCATAATAGCATGAAGAATATTACAGTGATCAGGGGTGTGGGAAAACACTAGACACCAGAAAGTCTACAAATGTGCCATAATCCCTCCTAGCTACACACTCTAGGGACCTAAACCTTGTCACCACAATAAACAGAACATGCTGGAGGGATAGATTCCTGTCCAGAGACTTCCCATACTCTGGAACAAACTACCTATCTATATCAAAAAAGCTCCTCATTAGCACTCTTCAAGAAAAATCTTGATGATTGGATGGGAGATAGGAAATTCACCCCAGGGATCACTTCTGTGGCTCTGCTCAACAGGGGCACAGGAAAATAATTTTCTTGGGTGGCGAAAGCCAGGGTACCTTTTTGCTAGGCTTATACAGGCCCTAGGGCCAATAGCCTAGTACCTATCTATGAATCTATGAACCTATAACAGCACTTAAGCTACTACAGTGATCAGGGAGGTTGGGGGAACCACGGGAGGGCAGACATATCAAAGGGACAGATACAAGGGCAGAGACTGTGGTGTGAGTTTGTATGTGTGTACGTGTGTATTTGTGTTTGAATGTGTACTTGTGTGTGCAGCACAGTAACTGTGGGGGGAGATGCCAATACCTACACAATCAGCAGATTACTACTACGAATGTATAGATCAGCAATTATCTGTACATTGCAGTAGTAACATTAATTCAGAGATATGTAAATTAGCCAATAATGAGGTCTTTCTTCATTGCAGCTAACATGTCTCTAAATTGCAAAATACTGCATCGTGGAAACTGGGCCTTTTCAGCTTGAGGGCATGCCAGGGCCCTTAATGAATTCCTGGGCTAGTTTATAAGCAATGAAATAATTTTGCAGAACATCAAAAATCAGTCTAGAGTAGTGTTAGAGAAATATCCACACCAAGAACACTTGCAAACATAGCAGGATTTAGGCACCAGTGAATCCTGTGGTCACGGGGGGGGGGGGTCCACTGTTTCTGTGGGGCCCAGTCACAGCAAATTACTTTGCTTTTATAAAGTTATTTTGGTATTTTGTTACACGTCTGTCAAACCAACAAACACTTGTAGATCAATCCTGTACATTTAATAACTTGGGTGGTGATAACTCTTAGGATGATGAATCCTAAGGACTGGTATCATTTCTCCTTTAAAATTCAATGATATCCCTGGTTGTTGTAGAATATTTAGTCAAGCAGCAGGTTTCATAATTTCAGTAAATGTTTTACCACTGACATAGAGCCCTTTATTTAGTTAAATCCTGCAGATAGACATTCTCTCCATTAAAGTTAACATCATAACAGCTGTGCCACCCCAATCATCCTTGACTGTGTGGGACCCCACAAAAGCAGCTGCCGCTGCTTGAGAGAAAATGACAGAAAAAAAACATCCTTCATTCTCCAGTTACATGCATTATGCTAAACAGTGTTGTGATATGTTCTCCAGTTACATGCATTATGCTAAACAGTGTTGTGATATGTTCTCCAGTTACATGCATTATGCTAAACAGTGTTGTGATATGTCCCTGTTAGGAAAACGCCAGCAATCAGAGAATGAGCATGAGCAAGGAAAGCACTAGGGACAGTACCCTACAGCAACCAATCTCAGTGCTCACCTCGCAGTCTAAGAAGAGCAGATGATTCAGATCTGCAGGGATGGGTTTCTCTTTTAGGGGGTTTTATAACTAATGGAAGGACACAAGATTCTGTAACTCTCAACTTCAAGGTGTTGTAAAATAGCAAAAAGTGAGCCTAATTGTATAATTAGGGGATGGTGCATCAATAATTCAATCAAAATGTTCTTTAAAAATGGGTGGTGTTTGCTATGTAAATTGTATTCCAGGAGAAGGCGAAGGCCGAGGTACCAGAATTAAAAATTCAAACGCACAGCAATTGGTGTTCTTCATTTGTATATTTTATATACTTGGATTTGTGAAGGAGTAGAAGAGTTGTGTTTTTTTGGTCAGCATGTCGGTGGACACCATTTCTGTCACCCAACTGGGTGCACCATCTGTGCAGCCGGTGAATCTGGCATCCCTATGGAAGGAGAGGGAAGAAAAAATGGCTAACAATGACCCTTGGGAAAGTGCTAGTACAGATTTTTCCGAGAGGTATGTGGAATTGGAAAGAGCTTTGATAAAAGAGGTTACAACATTCTATGATTTGAAACTGCTTGAGAAATATATTAAAACCAGCGTCACTCCAAGAGGTTTGAGAGTTGAACGTTTACCAGCTTTTGAATTCTCTGATGATGAGTTGGACTTATCTGCTGAATGGAAGGACATTTCAATAAAATGCACTCTGGGCTGGTTAGGAGTGCTTGTCAAAAGAAATGAAAGAACATTAAATAAGACTCGCTCATCCATCCTGCTTCTGCAAGATAAATTGATCGAGGAAAGCTCTGTGTCTGTTTTTAACAAGAACATGGTCGAAATTAAAAATAGAGTATCTAAAATAGAGGCGGAGGTGGTTTCCCGCAAAAAGAGAAAATATCTCCGTGACATTAAAGATCATGAAACGGGTAAGCTGTTTTCTTGGCAATACAGCTTTAAGAGGAAGCGAGGCGCTTCCCGTGATGTCACTAGGGGCCCGAGATCCACCGGCGGTGAAACCTCTGCTTCATCGGCGGATGAATTGAGTAGCAGAAAGAGTGTGTCTTTCGAGAGTTTAAACACGGAGCATGAAGCCTGTACGGGAGCGAATGGTGTAGCAAGCGACTCAGACCACACAGTAGTGCAGCAAAAGGGAAGAGGCCGTCGTTTTCAAACCAAGGGAAGGAGGAGATGACAGCGCATTGAGTTTTAGGAAGCAGGGAAATGACTTTCCAGAGACTGTTTTTGCTACCGAGGAAAGGTTACAACAGGATTATATGCAGGTTCCAGTGTTGGAAGGAAACACTGATTTTGCCGACGAAACGGTTTCCTTACAGGACATTGCATTAGTTTTTGGTGATGATGTGGACATTTGTGAAGGTGAGAATTACAATATTGTAAATATCTCGGATTTACATATCTCCGAGAGTGCTAAACATGTTTTATTTAAAGGCACCAAATTTGTACCTGTTTGTTTTCCGTCCTTAGCTGACTTATCTTTGGAAATTAAGCAGTTTTGCAGAAAACTGTATTTAAAAGAATTTTTTGGGAATCAAAGTTTTTTTCATGATAGAAACAATGATGGATTTAACAATAATGTTCTAATTTCTGATGGCATAGAAAATGGCATAGAAAATGTAGTGAATGTAGAACTTTTTGATGAGTCCTTGTTGAATCTAACATTGCATGAAAATGATTTGGTGGATATCCATGAACAAGATGAAGTGTGTGAAGTTGGGGGGGGTTTTGCCTTTAGCACTGGTTATGGAAGGCTAGCAGTACCCAATGTACCTTGCAAAAGTGAATTTATGCCACCTAGAAAGAATCTGGTCATTAATGTTTTTGAGAAAACATTATTAAAAACTTTAGAAGAAGAATATATAAAGTTGTCGAAAGATTTTACTCTTCTAACATATTCTGGAAGAATCACACCAAGTTCTTGTAAGCAAGTAAAACAGCTTTAATTTTACATGCATGGAGATCTGCTACATGATAGTAATATGCCAGCAGTCTGGTTACTTGTACTTTGAGTTCTCCTTATATAGACCCTCCTGCACGTACATACACGTAGCACACAGAACATTCATTAAAATTGATAGTTTGATTACTTGTTTTTACCAGCCAGTACCACAGTTATTCTTGCACCATTAACTTTATCAGCAGTTTAAGATTAACTCCTGCATTCCTCAGTGATCAACATTTTCCAGAACATTTCAGTTTGCACGCAGTGAACATTTTTCTGCTTAACCCTTAAAATACAGAATACAAAACATGTTGACTTCAGTATTTTTCCACATTTCCCCCCTTACAACATTTTGTATACTGTTTATTTTACACAATCCCAGATACGTTGTATACCTTCTCATAATCAGAGAAATATGCTTTTGTAGCATTGGCAGAGATAACCTTCGATATTATCATTTTGATACATGGTATGCAACAGCAGCCAAGCAGCAAAATATGATTGCACCAACACATACAGCAATTAAAATGTTCATCAACACAGAACCCCAGTTTCCAAACAGATTTTGGAAAAAGTCAGTCAAGGGGTTTGGACCAGGTTTAGTCAGTTCAGAAACTTGTTGAATTATTTCAAGGTGGCTCTGAATCGCGTGCTCGTTATCAGGATGAACGAGCAGCACTCCTCGTATCAGAGCGCAAGTACCTCCTTTCGCCGCTAGGGTGAAATCGAGCCATACGGTTCTGCAACACTACTGTTCTCATCGCGTTAATTCGTCCGTCACCAATTCTAGCGCTGAAAATGTCGCATTACTCAGAGTCTCTAACAGTTTTGACAGTTTTCTCAGTTCCCAGATGGATTTTACTGTCCCATATGCTGGCAAAATACCAGCCCAAGCAATTACATCATCGCCTAGGTCCATATGTGAGAGTCCTTTGCTGCTGACGTGTGCCAAGTCATGGTGATAAATCCATGACGCATCAATGTTACCAACGGGATTAATAGGTTTATTAAGAGAACGTGCATTTCGTATTTTACCTTGAGGCAACGGATTTATGCCTGATAGCTGGTATCAGATATCCCAAAAAACAACTTCCTGACCAGCCATATGGTAACCATTTATATGCTTTCCTACCACAAATAAAATAACAATCATTTGTTTTGATGGTAATATTGGTTGCAAATTCATAACTCCCATTTGGCTTTAGCCCCTTAAATAACAGGCCATATACATACAGCATTTTTTCAACAAAACTAATATCATTTACATTGATGTCTTTTTTTATAGCTCCAAACTTGGTCTCACACTGCCCTTCTAGGGTACAATTATGAACTATTGTCAAATTACATTGGCTCAGCCCCACCTTAACTTTCCCAATCTTTTGAAAACACACTGTTCCATTTTGGCACCCCAGAAGAGGCAGCGCCACCTTGTCTCTCAGTGGTACTTCTGTGGTTTCAAACAACAAACTATTCCAAGTATCATTTATTCCCAGAGGGCTGTCCCTAACATTAAGCCACTGTGTACAGTAGGTATTGCAGTACATACCCAACAATTTGAGACATTCATTGAGGATGCATATGCATATTTAATCGCTTGATATGTATTAAAGTTTGGATGCCAGCTGGTGTGTTTGTCTCTTTGAATGGCTAGCTTCATTAAAAGACAGAAATGTCCAAAACAGAAATATTACAATCACAATAGTTATAAACAATAAAACATTGCAATAGAACCATTTTCTCTTATTCTCATTATTGTCCTTCATGATTGCTGCTGTCTGTTTGTTCCTCAGGGAACTCAAGTCTTTATTTAACTTAAAATGTTTTATGATTTTGCAATGTGTTAGGTGGATCCATGAGGACCTTTCTTTAATCCGAACTGCTGTTGGAGTTGCGATTAGCACCTGGTAGGGCCCTCCCATTTGGGGATGCCCAATTCTTGCTTTATTATTTTGATCCAGACCCACTCGCCGGGTCTGATTTCCGTGATCTTGTCGTCTCTTGAACCTGAAAACAATCATTCGTTAAACAGCTGTTAGTATTGGTCAGCATTTTCCTCATGTACTCAGCTATCTCCTCACCCTCACGTTCCGCAGGCAACAAGTTTTGCCACTGCGGACGTAATAAGGTCTCCCATACAACACCTCAAATGGGGTGACTCCTTTTGAGGTGGGAGTTAGTGCATGGAAAGGAGGGCTAGAGGTAGACAGGTAATCCAAGACTGATGTGTCTCGCCATGAGTTTTCTCAACTTGCCTTTTAGAATGCCGTTATGGCGTTCCACCAACCCTGCTGACTGTGGGTGGTAGGCACAATGGTGTTTCAATTCAATTTGGAAAACTGTAGACAGTTTCTGTATGATCTGATTGACAAAATGTGTGCCGTTGTCAGAGTAGATGCGTGTAGGAAGTCCAAAGTGCGGGACGATGTGATTGACCAAAATTTTAGCCACTGATTGAGCATCCGGATGTGTCACCGAAAAGCCTCAACCCACTTAGTAAATGCATCTACTATTACTAACACAAACTTCTTTAGTTGTGCCGGGTCAATTCGATGAAGTCCATACATATTGTATGAAAAGGATAGGGGTGTTGGAAATGATGCCGGAGCAACTCTGACCCTCCCCGTGGTATTTAGCACATACTATGCAGGATAGACAAAAACGCTTTTGCATATGCAATGAAACCCTTGGTCCAAAAGGTAAGGTGGATAATTCTAACCATAGCTGCAGGGCCCAGATGGGAAGGGCCATGCACAATTAGTGCTGCATATCTAAAAAGATTAGTAGGCAAAACATATTTATTATCCGTCCCACATAGATTCCTTTGTTCTGCCTAACACCATACCTAGTCCAGCGTTGTTTTTCCTGTACTGTGCTAAGTTCCTGCATGACTTGTAAGGTTTGCAAATCAAATTTATCTGTTGGTTGTAATTCTGTAGGTGTGGTTTCAAGTGAAAAGGTACTGGACATAGCTGCCTCTTTGGCTGCTTTGTCTGCTAGGGCATTACCAAGTGATACCGGGTCCTTAGCACGGGTATGAGCAGCGCATTTACAGATGGCCAAACCCGTGGCGTTGGACGGCTTGTAGTAATTCAAGGATTAGGTCTTTGTGCATAATGTCTTTCCCGAGGTTGTAACCATCCCCTATTTTTCCATTGCTGAGCAAACACATGCACCGTAGAAGGCATATTGACTATCCGTATAGATAGTGACATTCCTGTCCTCTGAAAGGAGACATGCCCTTGTCACAGCAATCAGTTCCGCTGCTTGAGCGGATAAGTTCCCGGGAGTGGTCTTGCCTCTATTATCTGAGTTGCAGTAGTAACTGCATACCCTACCTGCGTGGTGCCTGTTTCTGTTTTATGCGTGCTGACCCATCTACAAACAGTGTCCAGTCCGCATGTAGTAAGGGTTGATCTTTAAGATCCGGTCTTGGTAGAACTTTAGAATGTATGAGATCTAAGCATACATGCGAATACCGCCTTCAGCAACAGGTAGCAATGTCGCTGGATTTAAGGTAGTGCATCTCTCAATTGTCATGTGTGGCTGCGATAACAGCGTAGTCATACAAGATAAATGTCTGCTAGGTGACAGAAATGTTAACTTGTCCTGCAGAAGGATGACTGCTACAGAGTGCGGGACTTTTAACGTAAGATCATGGAACAATACCAACGTGGCAGACGCTTGTACCGCCAAAGCGGCTGCAATTACTGCTTGCACACAGTGTGGTAATGCTCGTGCTACTGAGTCTAATTTGCTAGAGTAAAATGCCAATGGTCTTAACTTATCTCCATACATTTGCATTAAAACAGATGTCATAAATCCCTGCTTGCAATCTACAGTCTGTATAAAGGTCTTACTGTAATCTGAAACCCCAATGTTGCTGAC
Source organism: Protopterus annectens (assembly GCF_019279795.1). Lineage (NCBI taxonomy): Eukaryota > Metazoa > Chordata > Ceratodontiformes > Protopteridae > Protopterus > Protopterus annectens. The sequence goes on along the minus strand of NC_056746.1, from coordinate 353,478,577 downwards.
CCAGCTATCAGTTGCTTGATCCTAGTAAATGCCTGTACTGCCTTGTCTGTCCAGTGCAGCAAATCTTTGCCGCCATCGGTATTGCAAAAATTAAGTCTGATAGCGGGTGCACTTCTTCGTAGTTGGGAATCCAACTACGACAGAAGTTCGTAATGCCTAAAAAGGACATCATTTTTTTTTTGTAGTTGGCATGGGGGCTTGTAAAATAGCATTCTTTCTGCTGTCATCTAATCGCCTGCCCTTCCCAGAGATAGTGTAACCCAGGTAACGTACTTCTAATTTACAAAATTGTAACTTAGACTTATTTACCTTATGTCCTTCGTGTGCCAGAAAGTGTAGTAGTCGAATAGTCTCGGACTTACAGAGTTCTTCCGTAGTCGCGGCCAGGAGGATATCATCCACGTACAGCAGTAGGTGGCACCCTTGGGCTGGTTGGAACTGAGCCAAATTGGTGGACATCTCTTGTGAGAAGATGGTGGGACTTTCGCAGTATCCCTGCGGTAACCTGGTATAGGTATAACGCTTGCCCATAAACGTAAATGCAAACCAAAATCTACTATCTTCCTGCAAGGGAATAGAGAAAAGGCATTACTGATATCAATTACAGAAAAGTAGTTATCCGTTGGAAGGATATCGTTCAGCAGAATAGACGGATCCGGGACTATGGGGCCCGAGGTACCACCGCGCATTTATTGCCTGTAAGTCTTGTACCATCCTCCATGTCCCATCCGGTTTTTACTGGAAATAAGGGCGATACACGGTGAGTCTGTGCACAGAATTAATACTCCAGCTTTCAAAAGTGCTGTGATTACCGGTAAAATGCCCTCCTCTGCCTTTCTGCTCAAGGGATACTGCCGTTTATGAGGTCTAAATTCTGACTTGGGTGTAATCTTTACCTGTCCTGCCGTTCTAATCAGTCCGATATCGTGCTGACCCTGCGACCATAATGAGTTTGGAATCATCTGCAATCGAGATTCTTCCATGGGGTAAGGAGACATAGTCATAATGTCCCAGGGATTGTATCGGTTTCTCTTCGCTGTGGTGCACGGTCGGTCTGGCTTGTTTAACCCAGTTAAGTTTTGGACCCTGAATGCGCTCCCGTGCCTACTGTTCTGGTGTCCATCCTACCCATTCAGTTATTTTCTTACCCACGAGGTACCATGACATTCCTTCACCCTCCGTGACTGAAATATGTGTGGTTAATTCATTCTTATACAGCAGGTGCATATCCCTTGTAAGGCTACATGTGACTGCAGAATTACCTAGTGTGTCCCAAAAAGGCTATGCAATACTAGTTTGGTGACTTTAAAACTAAGAAATTTCTTTTCGTATTCTAAATCAGGTCCGCACATCTTCTGTAATACATTGTGCAATGTAATGGATCTGACACCTTCGGATTTGTTATGCCGTATTTGCTTAATGCCAAATTTGTAAGAGCCGTCACTACACTCTGGGGCCTGTCTCTATCAAATCATTACTATACCAGTAATGTAGATCTCCCTGCCCCTCTAATAGCATTGCACTATTCAGTTCTATTCTCCTTGCCACCATCCCGTGGAGGTTGGGACGGCTGCTATACGAACACTTGCATTAAATCTCTTCCTAGTAAATGTACTGGGCAGATTTCTGAAATTATTACCGGAACCGTATGGTTTGGTTCGTCTCTGGGTCGGTAAACCACAGAGGTTTGGACAATGGCTCTTTGTAAATACGACCATTTGCTGCTTTTACAAGCACATATTCATCCGAGGTAACATCGGATGATATGGCAGTACTTCTGACTAACGCTCGAGAAGCCCCTGAGTCACAAAGAAATTCTATGTCTCGCCCTCAACTTGCAATGTGATCACTGGTTGGGATTCCAATTGCATAGTTGATGCTAGTGCTGTTAGATTTACCATTTGATATTTCTCATTTTCTGCCATTTCCTGTCCCCACCCATCGTCTTCACTTATACCTACTTCCCCATTCTCACTTTCTTCTTCTTCCTCATACCCTCCATCTACGTCTTTTTGACCATCATATAGTCATGCGGTACCACGGAAGCAACCATCGGTTTCGTCGGTCCTCTGCAATCTCTGGCGAAATGTCCTTGCTTACCGCACTTAAAACACTCGCACCTCTTTTGCCTACCCTCGAAATCCTCAGAATGACTTATGCCTCCCCGTCCTCGTCCTCTTCCCCTGCCACGCCTCTTCATGATTTGCGGAACCTTGAACTAACATTAAAGTTCCATCTTCACTAACTGTAAAAGTCTGGGCTTTTTATTTTTTTTTCCTTCAGGTATTTCTCAGCATGTCTAGCATAATCCATAAGGGGCTGTAGACGCTGTCCTGTGTGTGATCATATGCTTTTGTATAAAGTTACCAATGGCTGTCTTGCAGCCCTTTAGGAATGCATTTTTCAGTTGCTGTTCATAGGGCAGTCATTTGCCTGATTTTCTGCCTTAATCAACCCACTATGAGCATCAAAACATTGTGTGAGACGATGTAGATAATTGTCTGGTTTCGTCATCTGATTGAACGCATTGATTAATGCAAGTCCAATCTGCTTTGGGCTTCCAATGTTCTTCTATTTTATCTAGGAGAGTCTTTATTCTGGTTCTACACACTGAGTTAAACGGCAAGGCTCCCCTTCCTCTGGTAGCAGGGGTCCCAAGTTCCAAATAAGGTGCCAATCAGGTCCTAGGATTTGCCTTATTACTTGTTCAAATTCTACAGCGTTTAATCTATAACTCATTCTCATGCCCCTACGCCTGTAATGGAATTTACTCATATCTACTTTTGGATGGGGAATCCCTCTACCGCTTTCGGATATCATCACGGGTCCACGGTCGGTAGACCAATATGGTAGGACCCTCGCCTTCTGCCTGCTTGAGGATTTGCCACTTCTATCAGTGGGTATTCCTCTCCTTCCTGATCTACCTTCTGCTTAATTTTCCAGTCCCTTCTCTCCTAATACTTCCGCTCGTAAGTCAAGAGTGTTGGCAGGCTCTCTGTAATATAATACGTGGCGTGGGGACACTCACGAAGCCTGGTATTGCGGTGGGTCCTGGTTGGGGGCACCTCAATAACCTGTGCAGGGTCTGGATACTGGATGGGAGGGCCGAGGGATTCTGGTGACTACGACTGACTATGGAAGTTTCATTATCTTCCTTTTGAACAAAGTACACATCTTTTTCACTTGAATTACCACACCCTTTTTCAAATTTTGTTCCTTATGTTTTTATTTGCTTCCTCCAGCCATTTCTGTGCCTGGGGAATCCCTACCTTCTTTTGCTTCCTTGTCTTATTTCCTGCCTGTTTGCGCAGTAATCTTACTAGATTTTGACATTCTGACTTATTTAAACATCCACTAAACCCATGTTCCTTTTTCCATTTATCTAAATACTTTACATTCTATGGGTGTAAATCAAACATAAACTTTTCATCTTCAGTTTTGTCGCCTTTGGCTTAACTGGTTCCTGTTCCCATTTCTCTTACGAGAAACTATTCCTGTTCCTGAGATCTCTTGTATATGGAATCTATTCACATATACCCCTTATACTTTGAGAAAATTCAATTTCTCCCTTGACTAGTCCCTTAAAATTTAGACAAAAAATTCCAATCAGAAACAACAAAAAATAGCTTTTCTTTTGCTTACCTTTGTGATTCCTCCGCCTGTTTCGCTGCCACCTCACGGATTGAATCTGGAAAGAGTGACTGGCCTCTAATTTCAACCTGTTTCAGTTGGAGGTCTTTCATTCGAGGAGAGCCTGATCTCTCTCCACCTGCGCAGGTTTTCAGCCTCTCTTTGTTCGATTCGCGCCGTGCAGGCGCCAGTTATGTCGAAAGATTTTACTCTTCTAACATATTCTGGAAGAATCACACCAAGTTCTTGTAAGCAAGTAAAACAGCTTTAATTTTACATGCATGGAGATCTGCTACATGATAGTAATATGCCAGCAGTCTGGTTACTTGTACTTTGAGTTCTCCTTATATAGACCCTCCTGCACGTACATACACGTAGCACACAGAACATTCATTAAAATTGATAGTTTGATTACTTGTTTTTACCAGCCAGTACCACAGTTATTCTTGCACCATTAACTTTATCAGCAGTTTAAGATTAACTCCTGCATTCCTCAGTGATCAACATTTTCCAGAACATTTCAGTTTGCACGCAGTGAACATTTTTCTGCTTAACCCTTAAAATACAGAATACAAAACATGTTGACTTCAGTATTTTTCCACAAAAGTTTTGTGGAAAAAAGAAAAAATATAATTTAAAGAAAGATGAATGGAAAGCTTTATGTGATTTAAAGGATATGAACAATCAATATGTATTCAGTCAAGCAGACAAGGGAGGGAACTGGGTAGTTCTTTCCAGGGACAAATACAATTCCATGGCACTGGAGCTACTAAAGGACTCCAATACCTGTTTAGAATTACCTTTAAATCCAATGAAAGAATATAACACACTATTATTGGAATTATTGGAAAGGGGAGAAAGGCTTGGCTTTTTATCTTCAGGGGATGTTAGGAAGTTGTATGTAAAAAATCCTAGCGTAGCAAAATTTTTTACTATTCCTAAAATACATAAAAACATCAGGAATCCACCAGGATGCCCCATAGTTTCAGGAAAGGGAGGTTATTTACAGAATGTAGGAATATTCCTGGATTCCTTATTAAAAGGCCATTTGGAAAGGGTACAGTCACATGTTAAAAACAGTGATGAGGTGTGTTTTAAGGTCAGCAATATTGTATGGGGCAAAGACTTCTACTGGGCAAGTGTGGACGTTAAGTCTTTATACACTAGCATCAATAGGTTCCATGGTCTAAAAGCAGTGGAAAAAATGTTGGGGGATGGACCAAGAACATTTTTTATCATTAGTTTATTGGACTTCTGCCTCACGCATAATTGCTTCGAGTTCGAGGGAAAGCATTTTCTGCAGAAAGAGGGCACAGCAATGGGGGCAGCATTTGCGCCCTCATATGCTATTTTGTTCATGGCCCATTTCGAGAACTGTTACATTTATCCCTCTCAATTTTATAGAAGCAAGGTAGTCAAATATGTGAGGTTTATTGATGACCTCTTATTTTTGTGTAGGGGTTTACCAGAGGAATTTGGCGATTTTGTTTCGGAGATGAAGCAAAACCACTGGGGATTGGATTTTACTCACATTATAGGGGGTAGAAGTATCCATTATTTGGATGTGGAAATCTATGTGTGCCCTGATGACAAAATACAGTACAAACCTTATCACAAGAAGACTGCAGCTGAAAATTTTCTTCACGCCTCTAGTATGCATAGTGACTCTTTGATAAGTTCTTTACCATTAAGTGAGTTTAAAAGAATAGGCAGGCATACTTCTGAGAAAAGTTTGATTCCAAGAGAATTCAACAAGATTGAAGGAAAGTTGGTAGGAGGATATTCCGAAATGAGTGTTAGGAAAGCTAGAATGAGGGTAGAAAGTGAGTTAGGTCTTGTAAAATGGTCTGGCAACAGGGGCAGATTCCGGGGATTTGGGTACTCTGGGAATACTAGGACTGATGTTGACAATGATGGTGGTAAGAATGGTTCTGGTGACAAAATATTTTTTGTGACCAGATATTCCCATTTTTCCTATACACTGAAGGAATTAGTGGGTAGATTTTGGCCCATTATTTGTGAGGATGAGAGAATAGGAAAACTTTTTCCGTCAAGGGTTACCTTTTCATTTAAGAGATATTTTAATCTCAGGGAAATACTAAATTTTAGAAAAAACAGTAGACATAGCAAAGGTAACAGAAAGGGAACATTCAGGTGTGGAAAATGTAAGGTGTGTAATTGGGTTAGGAACTTGGATGGTCTCAAAATCAACGAGGTCAGATATAATGCCACAGAATATTATGACTGCAATTCAACAGGGGTTGTGTACATCATAGGATGTGGCTGTGAGAAACAAAATTGGTACATAGGACAAACCACTAGGAGGGTCAAACTAAGGATCCTAGAACACCTAGGAGATATAAGGCACAGGAGATTGGAGAGTCCGGTAGGAAGACATTTTTGTGATAACCATGGGGGGGTTCCAGATGGTTTTGTATTCAGTGTATTGGGCAGACCCAATGTATTTGGTAATGAAGCTATTTTCCGAAATTACTATTGATGGAATCTAGGTTCATTCTTAATTTGAAAACATTGTTTCCCAATGGAATGAATATGGAAGTGTAATGTATTTTCCACATATTTCTCGAAAATAGTAAATAATTAATTTGAGGAACTGTCTGTTAATAAAATGTTAATAAAATTTGAATGAATTGTTCGCAAGGGTTATATGTAAATTATTATACATTTTATAACAGTATTTATATTTATGTATATATTAATCAAAGCTTAAATAAGAAAGAAAGGAAAAAGCACAAATACTGTTTATATTATAGTATCTATGTATTAATTGTTATATACATTTTTTCTAACTAACTAATCTATTTATGTGTATATATCTATGTATTAGAGGGAAAGATGCCAGATAGGTGTTGTAAAATAGCAAAAAGTGAGCCTAATTGTATAATTAGGGGATGGTGCATCAATAATTCAATCAAAATGTTCTTTAAAAATGGGTGGTGTTTGCTATGTAAATTGTATTCCAGGAGAAGGCGAAGGCCGAGGTACCAGAATTAAAAATTCAAACGCACAGCAATTGGTGTTCTTCATTTGTATATTTTATATCAGAGACTTCCCATACTCTGGAACAAACTACCTATCTATATCAAAAAAGCTCCTCATTAGCACTCTTCAAGAAAAATCTTGATGATTGGATGGGAGATAGGAAATTCACCCCAGGGATCACTTCTGTGGCTCTGCTCAACAGGGGCACAGGAAAATAATTTTCTTGGGTGGCGAAAGCCAGGGTACCTTTTTGCTAGGCTTATACAGGCCCTAGGGCCAATAGCCTAGTACCTATCTATGAATCTATGAACCTATAACAGCACTTAAGCTACTACAGTGATCAGGGAGGTTGGGGGAACCACGGGAGGGCAGACATATCAAAGGGACAGATACAAGGGCAGAGACTGTGGTGTGAGTTTGTATGTGTGTACGTGTGTATTTGTGTTTGAATGTGTACTTGTGTGTGCAGCACAGTAACTGTGGGGGGAGATGCCAATACCTACACAATCAGCAGATTACTACTACGAATGTATAGATCAGCAATTATCTGTACATTGCAGTAGTAACATTAATTCAGAGATATGTAAATTAGCCAATAATGAGGTCTTTCTTCATTGCAGCTAACATGTCTCTAAATTGCAAAATACTACATCGTGGAAACTGGGCCTTTTCAGCTTGAGGGCATGCCAGGGCCCTTAATGAATTCCTGGGCTAGTTTATAAGCAATGAAATAATTTTGCAGAACATCAAAAATCAGTCTAGAGTAGTGTTACAGAAATATCTACACCAAGAACACTTGCAAACATAGCCGGATTTAGGCACCAGTGAATCCTGTGGTCACGGGGGGGGGGGGGGTCCACTGTTTCTGTGGGGCCCAGTCACAGCAAATTACTTTGCTTTTATAAAGTTATTTTGGTATTTTGTTACACGTCTGTCAAACCAACAAACACTTGTAGATCAATCCTGTACATTTAATAACTTGGGTGGTGATAACTCTTAGGATGATGAATCCTAAGGACTGGTATCATTTCTCCTTTAAAATTCAATGATATCCCTGGTTGTTGTAGAATATTTAGTCAAGCAGCAGGTTTCATAATTTCAGTAAATGTTTTACCACTGACATAGAGCCCTTTATTTAGTTAAATCCTGCAGATAGACATTCTCTCCATTAAAGTTAACATCATAACAGCTGTGCCACCCCAATCATCCTTGACTGTGTGGGACCCCACAAAAGCAGCTGCCGCTGCTTGAGAGAAAATGACAGAAAAAAAACATCCTTCATTCTCCAGTTACATGCATTATGCTAAACAGTGTTGTGATATGTTCTCCAGTTACATGCATTATGCTAAACAGTGTTGTGATATGTTCTCCAGTTACATGCATTATGCTAAACAGTGTTGTGATATGTCCCTGTTAGGAAAACGCCAGCAATCAGAGAATGAGCATGAGCAAGGAAAGCACTAGGGACTGGTACCCTACAGCAACCAATCTCAGTGCTCACCTCGCAGTCTAAGAAGAGCAGATGATTCAGATCTGCAGGGATGGGTTTCTCTTTTAGGGGGTTTTATAACTAACGGAAGGACACAAGATTCTGTAACTCTCAACTTCTTTGCTCAATAATTTTGGGCAAAGCTAAAAGTAATGGTGGAATAAAGGCTCAAAATCATGAATACTTTGTAAATATTATTCTAATTCACTTAAAAAGTTGAGAGAATACCACATGTTGCATCAACATGTATTTTTTGGACAGCAAGAAGCATGAAGCTGTAATGTCTGGCATTAATGACTATCTGTAATCCTGAATGATTTACCAGTAAATCATATTTGTTGCAGAGGGGCATGGCAAAAATATGAAATAAAATCAGGAACATTCTTTTTAATCAAGGACAGGGACAGAGACATGTATGTATCACTCCTCAGTGAGGCGAATAAAAGTCACATATCCCCTGCTGCTGTTTGATGACTGTACTAAACAAGTCACTGATTTTGTGTGGCAGAACTATTGTCGCACAGTGTTTTGTTGTTTGCTGAAATCACTGCAAAACTAGTATTGCTGTGGCTTATGCTTGTGTGGGTGAGTGGGGGTGAGGGTTGTTGCAGTGTGACAGCAACAAGCTGACTATAATTTCTTTCACTTTCTATGATAAACATTATTGGCAATGCCATTATACTTGTGTGTGGGACATGGTTGCACTGTATTTAGGAGTAATAAGTTGGACATAATTTGTTTCACTTACCATCACAACAGCCTTGTACATGATAGGTTGCTTTCTTTGATGGTTTGACAGGAACAAAATGTGTGAAAGCAACTTTTCATTATCTCAGTGGCTCAGTGAGTAGTATTGCAATTTTACAGTACTTTGCTTTGGTTGAGTTCTTGGCTGTGACTTTTCCTACATGGAGTCTGCATGCCCTCCCTGTCTGGGTGTGTATGCGTCTATCCATATGCTCTGTTTTTCTTCAGCACCTCAAAAACATGCAGTAGGTGAATTGGCAATCCTCCAGATTCTATGAAAGTGAACATGCAGTATGTGTTTTTATGTGTGTGTGTGTGTGTGTGTGTGTGTGTGTGTGTGTGTGTGTGTGTGTGTGTGTGTGTGTGTGTGTGATTTTTAAATGCATCACAGAATACTCAGACCTTTAGAGCTTCTAGGGGTGTGGTAACTCCACACCTAGGGGTGTGGTAACTCCACAACACCCCAGACTGTATAAATGGATTTTGACATGTACTTAGTGATGACTTCTGTCCTCAGCCGCACCCATTCTAAAACCAGCCTTTCTCAGAGGTGTGTACAGAAGGTTGCTGTAGCTTATGTGGGGGAGATGAGGATGGCATAGTCATTATTTATTTCATTTTCCTCACAATCCAACCACAGTGGTGTGCTTAGGGGTTCATTTTAAATTGTGTTGGCATTGAGGACATTGTGGTCATTGTTTATTTTACTTTTCTCACAAACCTCAGTGTTGTGCAAAGGTTAGTACAGCTTATGTAAGGACAGTGTACTGTCTAGGATCAACATGTTAGAATAAATTACTGTGGTTATTATATTTCTCATTTTCCTCTTAATTGCACATCAAGTAGGTATGCAGGTGGCTACCGTTGGAGGGTAGGAGGGAAGAGTCTGATGGAATGTCACATATATGTATGACAGAGGCACTTTAAAATGTCTGTGAACTTTTGAACCTCTGCTTTCATCCAAGCCTAACACCAGATGGATACAGAGACAGTAACTGTTTTCTTTTTTTTTTTTTTTTTGGTGGTGGGGGGGGACAAGTAAGATAGGATTTATATGTCCTCTCAAACATTTGACTTGTTTATTGTAAGCTACTATTTTTTCAGCTTTGCGCATTAAGCTTTGGACATAACTTGTGTCTTCCTTGAAATAAAAGGAAAATTAAGACCAAAATTATTTTCTTACTCTGTTTACTCATTGTTTTTGGTCAGACCACCACTGTAGCAAAAAATTGGGAAATGTTCTAACATGCACCACAGAGCATCTAAAATATAACTTAAATAAGCCATATGGTCATAAACAGTTACCATTGTGCTGTCTTGGCCAGGTAAGGTGTGTTGACAGGATGCAAGGAAAAATAAAGTTGAACAGTAACACTGAATTTCTTTCCTTAACCATAATTTTTGTTCTAGCCCTCAGTGAATGAAAAAGGCTGTAACAAAGTCCAAATACACTTCAGAGCACATAGAAACTCATGGTTTCTTGAAAAAGCTGAAAAATAAAGCAAATTGTGAGAAAAGGAGAAAAAACATAATCTTCATGATGGGGAAATGGGGGGGGTTGGAGGATGTGTGTGAATCAGGGTGAAGCAGAAATGCTTTGGGGGTGCACCATGGAGCCCTTAGCCTGGGGCACTATTTGTACCTGTAGGTTGGGTTATTGCAATGTATCATCCTTGCAACTTAATGCCAGTCACTGTCAATGTCCCACTGTGAATCAGCCAACATAGTATGGTACACAGGCCTACGCAATTGTAAGAGCATTGTAGTTAAAGTTCAGTTTGTGTGAACTAGTCCTAAATCTCTTTACCATGGCTTAGGAGGTGTGGCAGTAATAGGGTGATAGAATGCAAGTGTTCAGAGGGTCCCCTGCTTCACACTTGCTGGGTGCCCCACAATGATAACTCCGACCCTACTTGCAAAGCTAGTAATATTCTCAGAAATATTCATTTTCAAATGCAAACTCATGCCAGAAGCAGATTACAAGAAGACAGAAAAAGTAAGATTTATTATTGAGTATTGAAGGCTTTCACTACAGATAGATTGCAAAGAATATATAGTTCCCCTACACAAGTGACACCAATTCTCTCTCAACTGCTACACCACATAATGCCCTTGTCATCAAATTCACATTGGCTACAACCATCAGGATCTCGTTGTGGGAAGGCACATCAGATGATTCAAAAATATAAAAAGAGTAATCTGTACTACAACAATGTAATAAATCATTGTGGCATTGAAAACAGTTGCCATGTAATGAAAACTATTGTTCAAACTGTCTATAAATTATTTTTTAAAGAGTTTAGAAATGGGAGTTAATAAAATTACATGTAATAATAAAATAATCTGTAGTAATATTTTATGACCTTATCTTATCAAAATAGACTATAATATTGAATTTTAACAACAGTCAGAAGGTAACAGCTGTGTGAAGTATTCATCATACCTGCAGATGTTTGACATTGCTCTTATCTCTCTAAAATAATAGTTTTGTTACACATCTAGCCAAAACATTCCCTAGCATTGAAGACTAAACCTTTATCTGATATGTGTAGAGGCAACATAAACTGCAGAGAAAGGAACATGGTCATATCTTTGGAGCTACAGCTCTGAGGAAAAACTCAGCAATTTAGGGACACAACAGAGAAATTCAAAAGGACCACATAACCTTACTCCTTTCTGTAGTAGAGAAATGAATAATAGGAAAAATGCCTGTCCATCAGAGCTCTGATAACACCATGTCCATTATTCCTTTTCAGACCATTGAGCCCTATATTTGCTGTGTGTCTCCACTATGTTAGCAGTTAAGAAGCACCACACCATTACACAGCCATTTCCTTTTGTAACCCTTGATCCTCATGGGAAATTTTGTAAAATGATTTTTTAATCGTCCAGATATCCACAGATTAAACAGATACACACAAATTCATAACAAAGCACCAAGACATAATAGTCAGTGTGAATCAAACATTGTAGCCAGCGGGAGGAAACTATCTGGAGAAGCAGGAGTGAAGGTGAACATCTATAATTATGATAAGTGCTTCAAGCAGTTGTTACAGTTATTTCCTTCACTCTGTCTCACAAAACAATAACTTGGGGGAAGATTAACAAGGAAAAGAGAGGAGAATCCCCACCACCATCACGAACACAAAACTTCCAAAACAGAAACTAAAACTTTTTCTGCACAAGAAAATGGGAAAACAAAACTTCATCCTAAAAAAAGACAAGCAAAAACTAAACAGAAATGTTGCTAGAATAGGAAGGTCATGACTATGTCCTGAACAACAATCTTGGAATCTAAACCATGTTTGCTAGCATTTACAAATCCATCATCTGTGAGAACAACAGAAAAATGACCATTATAGAGTCCCCCACATACCATCACATACAGTATGACCTTTCCCAGAAGACATATTCCTGAGAGCCTGGATACAGTAAGCAGCAAACTGAGCAAATATTTACGGGAAAGTTTCTTCTATGATACCCTCACAACTCCGAACTTTAGAAATGTGCATGGAGATAACAAAAGCCTCCTTTGTCATACCTTTACTTTATAGCTCTCGAATAAAAGGCATGGCTTCCTTTTCCAAAATAACTTCCACAGAAATATGAAGGCTACTGATCTTGGTAAATACATTATTCAAATAAGGTGGCTTTTGAAGCTAGATCTGCCTGCTGACCAGAAAACCAAGAACAGTACATTTCAGTGAAAACTGACTAAATGATAAGAACATTTGTAAACGAGAGAAAATATACAAATATGTGCCCACCACACTTGTCTTTCGTTCAGTTTTCCTTCTAAAAGTTACAAACAAAATGGCAAACAGCAGTGGTGTAATATCATATGTAGCAAAATATTTACAGTTTTAACCCTATAGATCCTGAGAAATTAACCTTTATACCAGGGTGCAAAAACTTGGTCTCCCAATCCAGAGAGCAAACCACATCAAAACAACTTAGATTTTGCTACAGCTACAGTTGTTCCACCATCTCAAAATTAGGTGAGGCCCAAGTCGACAAAGAAAGTCTTAGTAACAGCATAGCATATCTCTGTGAAGTGAAAACCTTTGAAACTATACTAGGCTCCTAAAAGGCAGTTTCCCTCACAGCCTGAAAATCTCTACGCAAGAAATAAATCAGGAGAATAGTATTAGAAGTGCAGTTTGATGACAGGTGTTTCCTGATTCACCTATTCAACTTTAGAGATCCCTTCTCAAAATGTTCAGCTATCAACTACAATAATATATTACTTATAAACCAGTCATAGTGAGTGGTAAAGATGTTTTTGTTTTGGAACTGATTTTGGCCCCAAATCACCATGGTTTTATTTTTCAGCCTGGTACTGTAGGAGAGAGTCAGGGAGATGTTACAGTTACTGGTTGATTCTGGCTTGCCCAACATAGAGAGGGTGGTGCTAGTGAGGTCCTAAGATCTACAAATAAGGAAATTTCTGTGACTGCAGCACTTTAATTATGGATGTGGGGGAGTGTGATTCTGCCAGGAAGTGTGCATGCATTCTCGGTGGAATTATGGCTGTGCAAGGAAGTACAAACAGTAAGTGCAACATAATGGATACTGGCTCATGCTTTCCAGCAACAGCTGAGAGTGGTGCTAGGAACATGCAAAAAGTCTGCTGACCTCTTCTGCATTATGTTGGTAAATCATAACTCCCACCTCTTCTCCAAAAGTCCTGGAATGCCTAGGATCAGGAAAAATGAATAAGCCAATAAAGGATACAGGTTGATGTTTGTGGGGGGTTAATGTCTAGTGGTGGACCCTAAAATCTCCTTCCTATTAGTCCCATCGATGTCTTCAAAATTCTGGAAATCTGAACCCACAAGAGAAGATGGAGCACCCTCTCATGACTTTAAAAATCTGAAAATCTGAACCTATAAAGGGGAAGGGGAGGACCAGTACTATAGCTGAAGATCTCAATTGTTAATGAGATTATTACACTTAGTCAAAGCCAGACATTTCTCCCATTCACTGAATACCTGGAGACTGCATGGAAAGCAATACAAAGGGACCAAGAAATAGGGGAACTTTCTACACAAGCAGAGGTGGCAATGACAGCTGTAAGCCCAACCTAGTATCAACAGAGCATAACCATCATCCAACATATATTCCCCCATCGCTATCCACGAGTCCTTGTAAACAAGTAATTTAATGATTTAGCATCAGCATTTATACCGTTTGTGATGTACAGAGAGACAGCAGAATGAGCACCAATTCTAAGACTAAAACAGGCAACAGTAAACAGCAGTCTGGGGGAAGACCAGGGTAGAAGACTAAAAGTGATGAGGTGGTAAGGGTAGACAGAAAATGTCAGGGGAGAGGGAATGTGCCAGATACAGGGAGATATTAATATGCATGTGACAGAGAGGGCTAAATAGGAAGAGTATGGCAACATAAAAGAAAAGAGGCAAGAGTGTGTATAAGTGGTTATCAGCAAGTAAAAGCAGCAAGAACACCTTGAAAGAGGGTAGCACTAGACTTTGAGACTGCTTAGAGTGAGAATGAGCACAGAAGGGAAACAATGGTGCTTCAAAAGTGCTGCAGACAACAGAAACAACTTGGGAAAGGTGTTATAAGAGTGAGCACAAGCCATCTAAGTACTGCAGCAAAAATAACAACTGAGCATGAAGGGAGGAGTACTAGTTACCTGAGACCTGGTCACAATGTGTGTCATGTGAGCACTGCAAATGGATGAGTGGCAGTGCAAACTTTCCCAGGGCTGAGAATAGTACTAGTACAGCAATTAAGGCAAAACATTTGAGACTGAAATGAATGTCTTAAAAAGTGGCAAGGATAAGAATTTGTGGATGTTTGGGGAGGCATGACAAAAACAAAACCTCTATGCCACCAGTGGGCTTCATCTCTCTCTCTCTCTCTCTCTAGCTGACACAGCCTTACTGAAATCCTGATTGATAGGTATATCAATATATGATAAATGAAGGTCAGCAGGAGGAATTTTGTAAACTAGCAAAGACAACAACAGGTAGGAATGCACAGAAATCATAAAGGCATACAGAAGATACAACGGGCAGGGGCAGGTGTAAAAAGAACTGTGAACAGAATAAATGCCAGTCCTTAAAACAAGTGAAAAGAGTAGAAAAGGGGCATAGAACAGGACAAACAACTGGCAGGAAGGGATAGTAGGGTATGTTAAGTAATATTAGATATCTAAGCAAGAAAGGGGAGAAGCTTCAGAATGTGATGCAAGAGCAAGGTAACAGCATAGTACGAGTGACAGAAACATGGGCAAATGATGAAACAGATTGGGATATATAGATCCAAGAATACCATCCATTCAAGTAGGACAGAAAGGGCATGACAAAGAGAAAGGAGAAGTGGTCTGTGTGATGCCCATGCACTGGTCCAGCAATGAAGGAGCCTAAATCTTCACCACTAACATCAGTGAGGGGTGTGCATATAGGGGAAAGGATAATAAATACACACACAGTAAAGTACAATTTCCTTTAAGTGCATACAGAGATCACAGTCAGTCTGGGGCTGTTTTCTCCCTTTCTTTCCAGATCCCCAATAAGACTCCCCACTGGCACAGCTATAGGGTCCGGATCTCAGCCTAGTGGGCAAGCTAAAACCTCCAGCACCCTCTCTGTCCAACCAGTGCTTCATGTCCCTGCCCAAGTAGCTGACACACACACACTTTGAGATAAGAGTTATATACAACCACATAGACACTCCTGGGGAAGGTTGGCACATATTTGCCGGCTGTGCCCCCTTTCTGCCCAGACTATAAGGTAGAAATCACTGCCATCACCCACTAATATTTGTCCGCTACCAAAAGGCCCTTATGAAAGGGTATCCAATTATACTGTGCAATATTATTATCCAAATGGTAAGTGCAACGGAACAGTCAAGGCTTATTTGGAGTGGCTTTGTACAGTATCACTGTATATATGCAATGTACTCTAGAGCCTAAATTATCTCTACACAAAACAGCCACAGTTGAAATGTTTAAAAACATTTAATAATAAATAATAAAACACAAGACAGTACTTCTTATTACACAGTGCTAGTCAAGAGTTCAGAGATCACAGAGAAATGCTTAAAATAGTACAGTAGAAAAGTTCTGAGATCAATACAGAAAAAAAAACTAATCTAATGTTCCTAGTTCCTAGCTATATCTAAGAGAAAACACACTTCTAAAATAAACTTACATATAGAACACAGGCAGAGTGCTGGTGAGTTGGATGTTCTCAAGACAAATGCTAAATGCCCTCTGATTCTCTCTTTTTAAACTAACACATTGCTGCTTCATATTACATAATTCTTAACAATTTTCTGGTATTCCCAGGCTAACAGAAACTCAGAGGTTAATAGCCTTTTTGATTTTGCAGCTGGTCAGGAAGCCAGAGCAATAAAAGACATTATACATGTAAATTCTAGCCATTATATCTGGCCTCAAAACAGTAGGCAGAATGACTTTATCTAGACATCTCAACTCCAAGTTTTGACATCAAAGACAGTGATGAAATGCTTGACTTAGCTTTTCTTACAGCAGAGTGCACTGTTGTTACATTCTTTGCAGTTCAACATCCAATACAGTCTTTTTTACATTTAAGAGAACAAGCCTGTGGCTTATATTAATATTTACAAATGACAGAGTTATCTACAAAATTCTATCTGGCTAAGCTGGCAGCCTTCACCTATCTTCACATATCTTCCCCTTGGAGAACTCAAGCTAGTTTTTCAAGTGACCCTTGAGAAACATTGCTTGAGAGGATTAGGTCTATCTGAGTATACCTTACCCCATTCCCTGTCTTGAAAGCCCATCTGTGTTGGCATTGCTAATCCCAATCCAGTGCTGCACTGACATATAATATGCTTGCAACCCTAGGCTCCATCTTAGCAACTTGGCATTTTGCTGGCTGGCTCTGTTTAACCATGTTAAGGGATTGTGATCTGTAACTACAGTGAATTTACTTCCATACAGATAAGGCTGAAGTTTCTGCAGTGCCTACACTATGGCTAGACATTCCTTTTCTACAGCTGCATAGCATTCCTCCCTGGGTTGGAGCCTACAACTAAGATAAACCACTGGGTGCTCTTCTCCATCTGAAGAAATCTGGGGAAGTACAGCCCTCACCCCATGGTTTGAAGCATCCACCTGCACAACAAATTATTTGCTGTAATCTGGACTGGCTAACACAGGAGGTCCTCCCAAAGCTTCATTAAGCTTCTAGAATTCCTGCTCACATGCTGGGGTCCACACTACCTTACCTGGCCTGTTTTTCCTTGTCAGGTATGTGAGGGGAGCAGCTATGGTACTATAACTGGGGACAAACTTTCGGTAGTCCATAAGAATGCCCTCACCTGCTTTTTGGTAACAGGTGCAGGCCATGACTGAATGGCTTCCACTTTGGCAGGTTTTGGCCTGATCTTACCACTCCCCACTCTATGTCCCAGGTAGGAGACCTCTCCCATACCCACCTGATATTTGCTGGGCTTAATGGTCAACCCTGCCCTCTGTAGTCTGCCCAGCACCTCCCTGACATGTTGAAGGTGCTCTTGCCAGTGTAGATAGCAATATCATCTAAATAAGCAAGGCCAAACCTTCCTGCTCCTGCTAGGATGTAATCTACCAGCCTCTGGAAAGTCACTGGGACATTTTTCATCCCAAAGGGCATCTTTGTGAACTCATACAAGCCAAAAGGAGTCACAAAGGCTGACTTCCTTCTAGCACTGGGAGTCAAGAGCACCTGCAAGTAACCCTTGGTAAGATCAATGGTTATAAGATACTTAGCCCCACCCAGCTGTTCTAGGGCCTCATCTGTCCTAGGCATGGGGTAAGTATCTGACTCTGTGTGACTATTTAATTTCCTGTAGTCCACACAGAACCTGGTGCTGCCATCCTTTGGCACCAGCACCACTGAGGAGGCCCAGGGACTGTTGGACTCTTGAATCACCCCTAGTTCCAACATCTCCTGTATCTCCTCCCTCAGAGTCTGTTTGACTGTCCCAGGCACCCTATAAGGGGCTTACCTAATAGGCCTTTGGGATCCTGTATCCACCTGGTGCTGCACCGGGTGGGTGCACCCTGGTTTCCTAGTGAACATGTCCCCAAACTCCTGTAACACTACTCGGATTTCTCGAACCTGGGAAGAAGATAGATGCTGGGACATTGCTAACCCTTCCACTGAGGTGTCAGTCCAAGCCTCACTGAGATCAGTCACCAGATCTCCCTCAGACCCTCCTGCAATCCACTCCAAATGCTCAGCACAAGGGTCTCCCTATCATGGTAAGGATTCATCATGTCAACATGGTACAGTTTGTGCCCCTGCATCCTGCCTAGCAGTTTCGCTATGTAGTTAACATAACTTACCTTTCTTACCACCTTGTAGGGTCCGTCCCAAGATGCTTGCAGCTTGTTGTGTCTGACAGGAATGAGAACCATTACCTGCTGCCCTACAGCATACTCTCTAGCTTGAGCATTCCTGTCATACCAGACCTTTTTCTGCTGCTGGGCTTCTGCCAGTTTTTTTCTGGGCCAAGCCCATGAGTTCCCTGAGCCTTGTCCTGAGGTTTACGACATATGCCACAACAGACGCCTTGTGAGATTCACACTCACCTTCCCACTCATCTCAAATTAAATCTAGAGGTCCCCTCACCCTATGCCCATACAGCAACTCAAGGGGTAAAAAACCTGTGGATTCCTGGGGAACCTCTCTGTAAGGAAACAACAAATGGGGCAAATATTTGTCCCACTCCCTCTTAAACTGGTCTGCAAATGCCCATAGCATGGACTTGATTGTAGAGTTTAACCTCTCAACAAGACCATTAGTCTGGGGGATGGTAGGGGGTGGTCTTCAGGTGCTTCACCCCATAGTACTTCCACAGACAAGCCAGCAGGTCTGACATGAAATTGGCACCTCCGTCAGTCAGTATTTCTTTTGGAAACCTACCCTGCTGAAAATCTCTAACAAAGCATTTACCACCTTTTCTGCCTCAATGGAGGACAAAGACACTGCCTCAGGGTACCTTGTAACATAATCTACCACCACTAGGATATACCTTTTCCCTGTGGATCTTGGGGTACTCAGAGGCCCCACAATATCCATAGCTACCCTCTGAAATGGCTCCTCAATCACAGGCAAAGGCATCAAAGGAGCTCTCACCTTGTCTCCTGCCTTGCCTACCTTTTGGTACAGCTCACAGGTCCTGCAGTACCCTGTTACATCTCTGAAAATTCCAGGCCAGTAGAAGTTCAGCATAATACATCTCTTTGTACGTTTTATGCCCATATGACCTGCAAAGGGAATATCGTGAGCTATGGCTAGAAGCGCCAGACAGTAGGCTCTAGGCACTACCAGGAGCTGTATTCTCTCACCTTCTAGCCCTCCCTCAGGGGTCCACTCTCTATACAGTAACCCTTTGTCCCAGTATACAGAATCCCCCTTCCCTTGAGAATCAGGTGCCTCACTAGGTAACTGCCTCAGGCCTTGCAATGTAGGGTCTGAGAGCTGAGCTTGTCTCAATTTTCTCTTTGTAACCCTTCCCAGCTCCCCTTCCATGGGGAGTCTGGCATCCTCTGACAGTGGTGCCTCACTATCAGCCTGGGTACTACTACTCACCTCTACCTTTGCAGTCACTCTGTCCAAGGGAACATCAGTACCCACAAGCAGCTGTGGCTCACCTTCAGTCTCACTGCTACAGTGTAGCTTCCTCCCTGAAGTAACCACCTCACCAGTCCTGGCTGCAAGCATGTAGTCTGTCTGGGTCTCCTCCAGGCTACCAGACCCACATGCTTGTCACCAAGCCTGACTGCATGTAACTGCATGAACACATGATACTGCATTATCAAAATCATTCCCTATCAGGACATCTGCAGGGATATCCTCAAACACACCTACTTGCTGGTTTCCTTTTCCACCCTCCCAGTCAAGGTAAACCCTAGCCAAAGGTATTTGGAATGGGGTCCCTCCTAAAGCTCTTACTGGAGTAGATTGCCCAAACAAATAGTGCTCCTCTGTAACCATTGCAGGCTTTACAATAGTTATGTCAAAAGCTGTGTCTCTCTTTGCAATGGCCTCTTTGCCATTCACTACAATAGGATATAACCTTGTGTGGTAGTTTCGTACACTTGTTGTCTCCAGACAACCTACTGTTGGCATTTTGTCCTTCCCACTTACTGGCTCCCTCACCTTTTCTTTCCTACCTTGCCTCCCTGGACATCTGTATGCCACATGGCCCCACTGGTTGCATTCAAAACATTTAACCCTAGGTCCTGGATGTGTACCTGGACAAGCGGCTTCCCCTGTTACTGGCAGATTCTGTTGGGACAGTCTGTGCTGCCCACCATGGGTTCCTTTAGACCCATGAGCAGTACTGGGGGTCCCTTTCCTGTGCAGGGATGCCCTGCTTACTAGGTATAGGTCTCCCTTCTTCCCCAACTCATCTGAAGTAGCACATTGTCTATCAGCTAATCAGATGCTCATGTCCTCGGGCAAAATGCTAAGGGCTTGTTCCCTAACAAAAAGGTCTGCCAACCCTTCAAATGTTAGACAACACAGTTTCAGCTTTACCATGGATTATAGGGGTCAGAAACCATACACAGAGTCTTTGGTTAACATCATACTGTTTACATACCCTCTCAAACATGTGAATGAAGCTATCAAAAGTATCCCCCTCTATAAGCTGTGGAAGAAATTTACTGACCTTTTGTGCTTCTGGGGTTTGGTTACTTCCTTCCCCATTATCTACATGACTCTGGTGAAGAGTCAGCATCTCTTTTCCGTGCTCCCTTTGCCTTTCCTTTCCTTTTCCTCACCTTCCAGGCATAGCAGTTTCTCATTCTCCTCAGCCTGCAAACATCTCAGTTTCTCATTGTCCCCACTGTCTAGATGCCTCAGTCTCTCAGCTGCTTCTATTTTCACAAGCTTGGCCTCCAATTCAAGTCTCTTTAGCTCAAGATGGATTTTTAAGTCCTCTGTAGAAAGGTTGAGCTGTCCATTCTATGAGTGTGGTACATCTCCACTGCCAGTCTGATCATCCTCCTGGTTGCTGTTTTCTGATGCAGCTGTGACCAAAGCTGCAATCATGTCTGCCTTAGTCAGGTTTCCATGCACCAGTCCCCTAGCCTGGCACATCTCAGCCAGCTGGCTCCTTGTCAGCTTTCCGTACTCCTCTGTTGACATGTTTGCCTGTTCTTCCTGACTAACTAAGCTAACAAAAGAAATAAAACAATTGTGATCTGAACTCTGAGTATTCACTGTGTGGCTGATTTAGAGTGCAAAAACACCTTCAGTGATCACTGTATGCAAGTTACAGTAATTTACTATCCACACCACTACAAGCCAATTAGTATTTGCCAACCAATTAATATGTGATGTAGATATCCCACCACTGCCAAACAATTAATATGTGACACCTGTGCACTGGCCCAGCAATCAAGGAGCCTAAATCCTAGACCTCGCAAAGGCTTTTGACACCATTCCCCATTCTGGTATTATAGACAAACTCACCAACCTGAACATTAACCCCTACATCATGAGATGGGTTGCAAATTGGCTCATGGACAGAACCCACATGGTGAGAGTTGCAAACTCTAGGTCCAACTCTAAACTGGTTACAAGTGGCATCCCCTAGGGCTCAGTCCTAGGACCCCTCCTGTTTGGTATATATTTCTCAAAGGTACAGGCAAGCACAGGAGGACTTTGGCTGACCAAGTTCACAGACGACTGCAAACTAGGAGCCATAATTGATTCTCCGGCTGATACAGACACCCTCCAGAAGGGTCTCACTGAGATGGATACCTGGTGTTAAAATCATGGCCTCAAGCTGAATGCCAAAAAGTGCATAGTCATCCCCTTTGGAAAAAACAAAGTACCCACGAACTACCACATAGGTGGTAGCCCTCTAAATACAGAAAAAAGTAATAAGGGATCTGGGGACCCAAGTAGATAGCAATCTCTCCTTTGATAATCATATTGCCAAGATGGTTAGAAAATCCTTCTACGTGGCCCACCTAATCTCAAAAGGGTTCTCATCCAGAACAAAGGAGGTTATTGTGCCTCTCTACTCATCACTTATTAGACCCATTATAGAATACAATGCCCCACTTGGGATGTACCTTACAAGACACCTGCAACAGCTGGAAAGACCACAAAAGTACCTCACCAAGAGGATTACTGGCCTCAAACAGATGACCTATGCAACCCGACTAAAGAAACTCCAGCTGTACTCTGTTGCATACCGCTTACTCAGAGGTGATCTCTGCTTGACATACAAGGCCATGTCCAACCCAGAATTGATGGATATGCTCCACCTAAAAAAAAAAACAAATCCCTGAGAGCCACACGCTCTAGGGATATAAACCTTACCACAATGATAAATAGGACATGCTGGAGGGATAGATTCCTGACCCAGAGACTCCCCATGCTTTGGAACAAGATTCCAATATACATCAGGCAGAGCCCCTCACTAGCACTCTTCAAGAGAAACTTTAACGGGTGGATGGGAAACAGAAAATTTACCCCAGGAATCACTGCAGTGGCTCTGCTGGACAGAGGCGCAGGGAACTAATGTCTCTGCTGGTCAGAGGCACAGGGAACTAATCTAAGGGGGTGGCAAAACCCCAACACACTCTGGCTAGGCTTATAAATGCCCTTGGGCAGATAGCCTAGTACTTACTTATGAACCTATGAACCTAAGAAGAGAAGAGAGGACTGTAGGGAGAAATGAGGGGAAGCTAAAAATGGCTACAAATGTGGCAAATACAAATTAAATAAAATTCTTATCAAAAGGAATAAAATTAGAGAAAAGAAAAATATTTTTTAGATATATTGGCAGAAGAAGGAAGGTCAAGACAGGGCAGAAAAGTATGGCCAATGAGAGGAAGGAGTACAGTGAGGGCAGTAAAAGGGTTAAGAATGATGGAGAATGATAGCTTGGAAGGAGAAAGGGAAAATAGGAAGGGCCTCTAAGAGGTAGTCACTGTCAAGGGAAGATGCAGAGAGGAAACCCAAAGTGTTGAGGGAAAGAAAGCTCAGATTATTGAGAGCACACACTCTCTCTCACACACACACACGCACACATGCACGCACGCACACACGCACACACGAACGCACACGCACACACGCGCACACACGCGCACACACACGCACACACACACGCGCACACACACACACACACACACACACACACACACACACACACACACACACACACACACGCGCACACACACTCACTCCATCCCTGGATCCTAAAAAGTTTATCTAGTGAGCTTACAGATCCTCTATCCAAACTCTCTAACTGGACACAAAATAGAGGTGAGGCTTTTCACTGGAGGAAGGACGTGTTGATGTCACTTCATAGAGGAGAAGCTAGCAATGACAGATAAAACTACAGACCCAAAAGCCTGACCTCTGTAGCAGGGAAAGTCTTGGAGGAGATATTAAATGAAGTGAGGGTTGGTTTACTGGTAAGCAACAACCTGCAAGATGTGCATCAACATGCATTTGTGGAAAATAGGCCACATTTTTCCAGATGAATCAGTTTTATGTCTACGTTGCAATCAAATTGAAATGAATTACTTTAAATCTAGATATATATAGGACCATGTGAAGCAAAGTAAGACCTTAATGAACACCCTAAAATATACTGATAGTTATAACTGTTCTATTGTAACAACATGGCAAAAAATGTATATAAACAAATCTGCACAAAACAGAAAGGCAAATTACAGGGCCATTATTCTACAAAATCACAGACTCGAAACTCTAAATATTTGGCCCCAATTTTAATGTCAAGGAAGATTAAAGGATCAATCGCATAGATACTGATATTAAGCAATAAAGTATTATTTTTTTCCAGTAATGTAAAGGTTGTTTACAGTTTAGCAGAAAGTGAGTGTAAGTGGTAGATGGCTGGTAGAAAACACACATATCCAAACTGCACATTCAAATTGCAGTTTTCAGATAACTACTCAGATGAGCTCCTAAGAGTTGTTGCAGGAGATATTTTCCTCCTTATCTGAGATGCAGTCATTCCAGAATTAGCTATGCTTACACTGGGGCTGTTGGGGCACAATTCCCTTGCAATAGGACTATGCAGAACCTTTGCCCTTCAAAAAAGTTTAAAAAACTTTCAACATTTTTGATGTTTCCACTAGAAATATTACTGCACTGGCAGTTTTCAATCAATCATTATATATCCGCTACAGCATAGGTGTCAGAAGAAAAATTCAAATGAGTCACATCTGCCTCAGGTGATGAAAAACTTCTTTATTAGCAGCTAACCAGATTACACAGCATGTTGGCCAAGATGATCTCCTCCTCTGGTCAACTTGTTTACTGACATCAACTTTTATACTGCAAGAAAAACAACTTTTTGTTACATTTCTATCCGTTGACAGTTGGCTATGGAAAACACCTGTGGTAAACATGTTTATCACAAATCACCTCAAACCAACAGTTAGTACAGAATGTTCAAGAAGTACAGAATGTTCAGTTCAACAGTGGTAGCTCAAATTTTCCAGGACACACAGCCTGCTTCAGTAAATTAACTCTTACTCGGCCGTGCGTCCTTATCCCAGGCTTCACCAAGCTATAACTAAATCTCTTTATTCTGAAATGCAGAAAACAAATATCATTCAGGTTTATAAGCAATGCTGCATTTTGTGCACAGATGAGGCCCATCTTTGATAGGCATATCCCAACAAATAACATGTTCACTTTGCAAGCAGAGGAAAAAGACAAATAACAATATGTTTTTAAAACTTTTTCTCTTAACATTTCCCGCCTGAAAACACTTTTTATTTGTCTTTTTATTTCAGCAATATATGGTAAAAACTAAGTTTTTCTTTGCATAAATTACTTCATTGGCAAGACAAACTTTTAAACTTCAAAAACATTTGCAAAAAGTCACATTTCAATGTATTCACTTTCACCAGTCTGTTGCAATTGCTGGTACATCGTCTTCGTAACAGCAGTATCAACCAGTCTTTGTAGAAGACCTCTGATACAGGGTATACAACAACAACCACATACCACCACGATAGCCACAGCGACTCCAATGGACACCAGGAAACTGCTGATGAGATTACTCCATTTTCCAAACCACGCTTGTAGAAAGTCTGTAAAGGGATTATTTACCCCAGAGTTCTCTGCCAATTCTTCGGATAACATTTCAAAACCTTTCAAAGCTCGAGTGATACTTCCATCAGGCGCAGTGTTGTTTGGAATATATGTACAACAGAAAGTCCCAAACATCCTGCAAACTCCTCCTTCTTTGGCCAGGAGCATATCCAGCATAATTCGATTCTGCCATGCCACCTGCGAAGTGGCCTCCAGTTGTTCAGCAATTCCTTTCAATGCATCTTTGGTATAGTTCACAAAACGCTGCTGGTTATAGTAAATGTAGTTGATTCAGTCCACATTCTTATTAGGTTGAATCCAGACAAAGATGGATGTAAAACCAGCTGCTATTTGGTTTATTGCTTTGTATTCATCAGGTACGTCTCTTGGTACGCCAATGCTATCGATGTAGACACCATTATCGAAGGATTGCTTCGGTGCCTCTCTTTTTCTCCTACTCAACCACTTCGGCTTTATTTCAGGTTCTCTTACAAAATTGCTTGCTAGAACTGGGAAAATGTAGAATGGCAGAATTAACTTTACAAGTGCACAAGTTCCCTTCCAGGGAATCGTAAGCCTTGATCTGAGTTTGTTGTCTCCACATAACCACCATCGTCTGCTAAACTATGAGTTTGGTTCTCCAGAAATGGATTCTCATTGCCATTCACAGTAACATTGCAATAGTTCTGTCCCATATTGCCATAATTCTTCCCTGTGCCATCTCTGGAAATGCACATATACGAACCTGGATAGGAAATCACTGCAGGCGGTTTCTCAACTTTGCTTATGACTGGAAAACGCTGAGTTTCATTTTTGCATTTATCTTCAGTTTTGTTGAAGAATAATTTTAACAGACACGTTAGGTTACCTTCATCTCGCATCAATAGGACTGTCGCTAGTTGCTGTTTACCTTCAGCACAAGAAACACAGTTCTCACAATGTGCCTCTCGAGTACTATATCTAACCCAAGATAACCATTCATTATGGTGTACGAATCCCGTCTCGAGTAACAATTGTTCTTCTTCTGTGAAGGCAAAATCTGCTTTACTTGTAGCATTTTTAAGGCTTTGTACTTTAAGTTGGAGAGTCCCCAAAGGATCAGTTCCAATTGGAAGAGACACTCCGATTCCATAAACTCCTGAATCACTTTCTTGTGGTGACACAATGGTTATAGTAATTACTTCGGTACCTTGGAAATGTGCAATTTTTATTCTTTGTTGCCTGCTTTTATCTTTCTCTGGTATCACTGCACCACTTGTTTCCCATCCATTCACATCTGTTGACCACCAAACATTTGACCAGGACGCACAGTCTCTATTGCACAAGTATTTTGCACGAGTCAAGAAATCATCATTGTTCCATTTAGAACAGTCCAAAATTCCTTCACAAAGTTTCACTTTAAACACAGTAGTAACACCTGTTTGCGTTTGTAGCACCACCATTCCTTTTTCTCTTGCAACTGTTCCTTCTCGTATGGACATATTTACGTTTGCCACCAAAATCATCATCATGTGACAGTTCAAGTACCAGTTGAACATGGCCATCCTCCCTAAGGACTACCTCGCGCCGTTGGTTTCTTCACTGGGTTTGAGATGAACTAACCCCTATTGGGCTAATCCCCCTTTGTAGCCAGACTTTGGGCTCAGAGGTCCGGTGGAGTTTGACCAATATCAATGTCAGAAGGAAAAGTCTTGAGTTTTTTACAGTGGGTGATATGAATCCACGAAGTCCTCTCAGCGATCTTTACAGCCGTAGGTGTCGAGATAAGTACTTGGTGTGGGCCTTCGCACCTGGGGGATGACCAATTCTTTCTCTTCACAATTCGGATCCACACCCAGTCCCCGTGTGCCATGCTTAACAAGGTTTCATTTCTGGAATCTGCAAAGGAGTCATTGGTTACAAGAGATTTGACATTTAGCAGCTTCTTCATATAATCCGCTAGATCCTCACCCCCCTCACGTTCTGCTGGCAACAATCCTTGCCACTGCGGGACGTAATATGGTCTCCCAAACAAAAGTTCAAATGGTGTAAGTCCTTTGTAGGAAGGTGAGATTCGCATATACAGGAGTGCCAAAGGAAGGCATGCAGTCCATGATCTATGGGTTTCTGCCATCAGTTTGCGGAGCTTACTCTTCAAGACACCGTTGTGTCTTTCCACCAGTCCAGCTGACTGGGGATGGTAAACACAATGATACTTGAGATCAATTTGAAACACTTGACCCAACTTCTGAACAATCTAGTTAACAAATGAGACCCATTATCACAGTAAATGCGTCTTGGTAAACCAAATTGGGGAATTATTTCTGTAGTCAAAAGCTTTGCTACTGTTTGTGCATTCGGGTGCTTTACTGGAAAAGCTTCTACCCATTTAGAAAAAGCATCAATAATGACTAAACAGAACCTTTTTCCCTCTGAGGGTGTCAATTCAATAAAGTCCATACAGAGTGTGTGGAATGGATATGGAGGGGTGGGGAATGCCTGCTGAGACTTTTTAACTCCCCCCTGAGCATGATACTTTGCACATAATAAACAAGATAAACAGAATTGCTTTGCATAAGTTGAAAACCCCTTACACCAAAACACCTTAGACACTATTTGAATCATCGTCTGTACTCCTACATGGGCAGGTCCATGGCTAACCAATGCCGCATACCTAAAAAGGTTTGAGGGTAATACCATTTTGCCATCTGATGCCCTATACAACCCATCCTGTTGAGTGATACCATATTTTACCCAACAACATTTTTCCTTTTGTGTTGTCAATGTTTGCATTACTTTTAGTGTCTCTAAGTCTAAGAGGTGTCCGGGCTCTAAATCATTGTCATGCAAAAGCAAATCATTTTCTTGAGCTGCCTTTTTTGCAGCCATATCAGCAAGTGCATTTCCCCTGGAGACAGGATCTTTTCTGTTGGTATGTGCGGAACATTTACATATCGCTATCTGAAGTGGTAGTTGCACTGCATCTAACAACTGTAAAATTAAATCTCTGTGATTTATTGGTTTGCCTGTCGCAGTAACCATTCCCCTATTCTTCCATAGTTGAGCGAAAACATGTACAGTGGAGAAAGCATATTGACTATCTGCATAAATTGTCACTTTTTTACCCTCCCCTAAGGTACAAGCTCGAGTCAAAGCCACCAACTCAGCTGCTTGTGCAGAATAAATGTTTGACAATCTTTTTGCCTCCAAAACTTCAGTTTCTGTGGTGACAGCATACCCTACTAGTATTTTTCCTACAGTGTCTTTCTTTGCTGATCCGTCTACAAACAAAACGAGATCAGAATCTACCAACGGAATATCCGTTAAATCTGGTCGGGGAAGCACTTTGTCATGAATGCTCTCTATACAAACGTGTGGAGTACCTTCTTCTGGAGTCGGCAAAAGTGTCGCCGGATTAAGAGTAGTACATCTTTCTATGGTCATATGAGGCTGTGCCAGCAGCACTGTCATACATGACAAATGTAGACTAGGAGATAAAAAGGTTATCTTATCTTGCAAAAGTATAGTAGCTACTGAATGTGGAACCCGCAATTGTAATGGGTAAAACAAAACTAATGATGCTGAGGCTTGTACTGCCATGGCGGCTGCCACTACAGCTTGAACACAATGTGGCAATGCCCTTGCAACAGGATCTAATCTGGAGGAGTAGAAAGCTATCGGTCTCTGTTTATCCCCATGTACTTGTACCAGAACCGAAGTCATATATCCTCCCTTACAATCAACCATTTGTACAAACGGCTTAGAATAGTTCGGAAAACCCAAAACAGAGGATCCTGCTATCAATTGCTTAATTCTATTAAATGCCTGTATTGCCTTATTTGTCCACTGTATATTATTCTTAGCTGCCATGGGAGTGTCATAGATTAGTGCGGTCAATGGCCCTACCTCCTCAGCATAGTTAGGGATCCAACTTCTACAAAAATTAGTCACACCTAAAAAGGACATCATCTCCCGCTTAGTTGTGGGCATAGGTGCCTCAAGAATTGCTTGTTTTCTTTTGTTCTCCAATTGTCTACCTGCCTGTGAAATTAAATAACCCAAGTACTTTACTTGTGCTTTCCACAATTGTAACTTTTCTTTATTTACCTTATGTCCTTGCTCAGCTAAAAAACTAAGAAGAGCAAGGGTATCCTTTCTACAACTTTCCTGCGTGGGTAAGGCCAACAAAATATCATCCACATACAACAGAACTTGGCTTCCCTTTGGGGGAACAAACTGAGATAAATTCGCAGCCATTTCTTGTGTGAATATTGTTGGACTCTCACAATAACCCTGTGGCAATCTGGTGTAGGTGTATCTTTTACCTTGATAAGTGAATGCAAACCAAAATCTACTCTCCTTATGTAGTGGTATGGAGAAAAAAGCATTGCTTATATCTATGACAGAAAAATATCTGTTCTGAGGTAATAAATCATTAAGTAATGTATAGGGGTGAGGGACCACGGTGCTCTTGGGATCACAGCTGAATTAACTGCTTGTAAATCCTGAACCAACCTCCATGACCCATCCGGTTTCTTTACAGGAAACAACGGAGTATTGCAGGGCGAATCTGGGCATTCAACAAGAATTCCTACCTGTTTTAGCTGCTCAATAACTGGCTTAATTCCTTCCTCTGCTTGTTTACTTAACGGGTATTGGTGCTTACGTGGACTAAAACCTGACTTTGGAGTTATACAAACTTCACCTGCTGTTTTCATCAGTCCTACATCCCCTTTACCTTTTGACCATAAATCTACAGGTAAGGCACTTAACACACTATCTTCCTCTTGAGTTAGGAGGATTTGTCATGCCATTTCTGTTTTGTCATCCCTGAGGTGCACGCTTGGTTGTGCCCAAGTCACCCAATTTAGTCTTTGTACCTGGATCTGTTGATCTTTCAATTGACTTTCGGACATTGTGCCCCAATTCGTTACCTTTTTCACCAAATCTACCCAATATGTCCCCACCGCTTTAGTAATTGAAATATGTGGGCTATAACCTGAGTGATATAAAGAACTAATTTCCTTGGTCAAAGTACAGGTCACTACTGTATTACCTTGCGTATCCCAAAACATATCATTCAAAATTATCCTTGCACGTTTGTGCGTAAAGAATTCTTTTTCAAATTCTTTATCCGGTCCAGGGGCCTTTCTGTAGAACATTGTACAATGTAAGTGCGCCGCAACCTGCGGTGACCCGCTCCTAGATTTACTTAAAGCTAGGTTGATCAAATCTGTATCGACCCTCCCCGGCCCGTTTGAAATCAAGTCCTGGCTATACCAGTAAAACAAGTCTTGTACTCCTTGTACCACCAAGCCATCCGCTAACCTTTTTGCCTCAATGCCTTTAGGTGTGGGAATTACCGCTATTCCAAACAAATGCATCAAATCTCTTCCCAGCAAATTAACTGGACAAACTTTCGATATAATTACCCTACACCTAACAGTTTGGTTTGTTTGCGGATCTGTGAACAATAGAGGATGTGACAGTGGTTCCTTATAGATTTTCTCATTTGCCTCTTTCACAAGGATAAACTCATCCATCTTGCAGTTCGGGGGCAGAACTGCTGGACCCAAAATTGTACGCGATGCACCTGAATCACATAAAAACTCCACTTTCTGTCCCTCAACCAAAAACTCTATCATGGGTTTTTGATCTAGATGCACAGCAATACCCAAATTTGCCAGGTTTATGACTTCACAGTCACAATCCCGCCCTTCCTTCTGAGTGTTCTGACATTCATCGCAGAGAGTGTCTGCCTCATCATCATCACAATCATTCTTACTTTCTTCTTCTCTACAATAATCACAATAATGAATTTGGCGCCTTCCTTTACTATCATATAGTCATGCGGAGCCCTTGTTCGTAAGCTGTGGGGGATGTTGCCACTCTTCACAGTCAGCAGCGAAGTGCCCACGTCTACCGCACTTAAAACATTCTCCACGTTTTAACCTCCCCTCATATTCCTCTGAATGTCCACCCAGTTTATTTAACGTGTCCCATTTCGGGCCCCCACATTTTTTTACACCACCACGGCGCCCTTGCCCCCTTTGGTCCTGTACCAAGAATATACCACCATCATCCCCTACTGCTAACACTTGTACTTTCTTTTTCTTTTTTAAATTGAAATGTTGCTCAGCATGCCGTGCATATTCAAACAAAGGTTGCAGTCTACATGTTCTATGATCTACCATATGCTTAGTTATAAAACTACTTATCGGAGCCCTACAACCCTTAAGAAAAGCATTTTTCAATTGCTGTTCATATGGACTATCATTGGTCTGATCCTGCGGAATCATCATTCCACAATGGTTATTGAACACTTCTGTCAATCTTACAATATAGTGATCTACAGATTCATCATCATTTTGGATGCACTGATTTATTACTGTCCAATCTGCTCTTGGACGCCACTTATCAGAAATTCTCTTTAACAGATCAGTGACTCACGTGTCTTACACCCCAGAATTATGCTTTAATGTAGTGCCGTCATCTGCCTTACATGTCCAAGTACCACAAACTAAGTGCCAATCTGGACCCAGGATTTGTTGCACTACTTGTTCTACTTCTAAACCATTTAGATGATAACTTAAACGCATACCAACTATGTCCTCAGAAAACTTTTGAAAATTAACCTTGGGATGAGGAATACCATCTGTAGCTCGTTTTATATCCTCTCTAGCCCAGGGATGATAAACTAAAATAGTTGGCTCTTGTCCAACATCCCCTGCTTGTGGGTTTGCAACTTGTATTAAGGGAAGAGCTTCTGAGTAGTCAGAAAGTTTAATGGCCCAACGTCCTTGCCCTGCTGGTCCTGACCTTAACTGCATAGGTTGGTCCACCTGTTGCAAAGCAACCTTGGGTACTACGGGAATTTGCGGGTAAATTGGAGGGGTCACAACGCTTCCTTGAGCAGCCAATAACCCACCCTGCTGTACAGATCCCACATCTTCAGACTGATATTGAGGAGTTTCCGCCGGTACGGCAGCAACAATTTCCCCATATGGTGGGGCAGTTGCCTGTCTTTTATACCGCACAAACTGCATGCTCATCCTCCTTATCTAAAAATAAAGCTACTTTTCCACTTGGCACCAGTGATCCCTTTTGATTTATTTTTTTCTTTTTCCTGGCACTGTTTTCCTTTTATAGCTCATTTATTTGCTTCTTCTAACCATTTTTGTGCTTGGGGAAATCCCAATTGTCTTTGCTTTTTAGTTCTAGTTCCCGCATCTCTTTTCAAATCTCTAACCAATTTTGCACAGGCATTCTTATTCAGGGTATCATCAAAATCATATTTCAACTTCCACTTTTTCAAAAATTTAGCATTATTTTTGTTTAAACCTTTCATATACTTAGCATCAACATTTAAACAGACATCACTCTCACACTTGCAGCAACTCGAACCCATGTTTCCCCTAGATTTCTTATTTTAGGACTGTATCAAAGTTATTTTACAGGGCTTATTATAAAATGGGGCTATCTTAACGGGTGATCTTAACAAAATAATCTTAACAAGTAATCCTACCCACCATTAACTAAAAATAAAACCCTTGTCGACAAGGTTAAATTAAATTAAAAGAAAATTTATTTTTCATCCTACCTGAACCAGATGAGACTCCGTTTCCCCTTTTCGTTCAGAAACCGTCCCTCAGATAGGAATCAGAGAGCGGCCGGCCTCCTCTCAACGACAAATCAGTCAGAGGGCTTTCAGTCGAGGGAATCTTAAGATGCGAAACCCTCACCTGCACAGGTTTTTCGGTCTCTCTGTCGGTCTGATCCATATCTTCGTAGAGGTTTCCGGTCCGAAGGACCAAAATGTCAGAAGAAAAATTCAAACGAGTCACATCTGCCTCAGGTGATGAAAAACTTCTTTATTAGCAGCTAACCAGATTACACAGCATGTTGGCCAAGATGATCTCCTCCTCTGGTCAACTTGTTTACTGACATCAACTTTTATACTGCAAGCAAAACAACTTTTTGTTACATTTCTGACCGTTGACAGTTGGCTATGGAAAACACCTGTGGTAAACATGTTTATCACAAATCACCTCAAACCAACAGTTAGTACAGAATGTTCAAGAAGTACAGAATGTTCAGTTCAACAGTGGTAGCTCAAATTTTTCAGGACACACAGCCTGCTTCAGTAAATTAACTCTTACTCGGCCGTGCATCCTTATCCCAGGCTTCACCAAGCTATAACCAAATCTCTTTATTCTGAAATGCAGAAAACAAATATCATTCAGGTTTATAAGCAATGCTGCATTTTGTTCACAGTTGAGGCCCATCTTTGATAGGCATATCCCAACAAATAACATGTTCACTTTGCAAGCAGAGGAAAAAGACAAATAACAATATGTTTTTAAAACTTTTTCTCTTAACAATAGGTTCATAGGTGAGTACTAGGCTAATGGCCTTAGAGCCAACACAAGCCTAGCCCAAGAATATCCCCAGTCATCCTGTTGCCAGACGTTAATTTCCTGTGCCCCTATCGAGCAAGGCTGTTGAAGTGATTCCTGGGGTGAATTTCCTGTTACCCATCCACTCATCAAGATTTTTCTTGAAGAGGGCTAGTGCTCTGCTTGACACGAATGGGAAGTCTATTCCAGGGTATGGAAAGTCTCTGGGTTAGGAATCTGTCCCTCCAGCAGGTTCTGTTTATTGTGGTGATGAGGTCGATGTCTTTGGACTGTGTGGTGCAGAGGGATTAAGACTTTTTCAGATGAAGCATGTCTAGCAAAACTGAGTCAGATATGGCTTTGTATGCCAAGCAGAGATCGCCTCTAAGTAGGCGATATGAGACAAAGTTGGAGTTTTTTGAGTTTGTATGTATAGGGCATGTGTTTGAGTCCTAGGATCCTCTTTGTGAGGAATTTTTGTGGCCTCTCCACTTGTTGTAGGTGTCTAGTGAGGTATATGCCAAATGGGGCATTGTACTCAATAAAGAGCCTAATGAGGGATGAGTAGAGAGGGATTATGACTTCTTTCTTCCTGGATGAAACACCTTTTGTAATGAGGTGTGCCACATAGAAGAGCTTTCTAACTACAGTGGCAACATGGTTGTCGAAGGAGAGGTTGCTATCTACCTGTGTCCCTAGATCTTCTATCACACTGGGAGTTGAGTGGGCTACCATTGATACAGTAGTTCGTGGGCACTGTGTTTTTCCTGAAGGGGATGACAATGCACTTTTCAGCATTGAGCTTAAGACCATGGTTCTGGCACCAGTCATTGGTGTCTGTGAGACCTTTTTGTAGAATGTCTACATCAGCGTGGGATTCAATAATAGCTCTCAGTTTGCAGTCATCTGTGAATTTGGTTAACCAGAGTCCCTTGGTGTTGGCCTGAACTTCAGAGAAGTAGATACCAAACAGAAGAGGACCCAGAACAGATCCCTGTGGGACTCCACTTGAAACTGCCTGGTAGTTGGATTTGGAATCTGCTACTTTCACTGTGTGGATTCTGTCCATGAGCCAGTTGGCAACTCATCTTATGATGTAGGGGTTTATGCCTAGGTTAGTGAGTCTGTCAATGATCCCTGAGTGGTGGATGGTGTCAAAGGCCTTGGGTAGATCAAGATAGGCTGTATGGACTACCTTGCCTTCATCGACTGCTCTGGTGACAGATTCAAAGAAGTCTATCAGGTTGAGTAGACATGATCTGCCCTTCACAAACCCAAACTGCGAGGGGTCCAGGGTTTGAAGGTTCCCTATATCCCTATTTATTGAGGTCCATAATGATGCACCCTATGGCCTTACAGATCAGGCTTGTCAGGCTGATGGGGCAGTAGTTTCCCGGGTCAGTAGTCGCTCCCCCTTTGTGGAGTGGAATGACTGTAGCACTGCACCATTCGTGGGAACAAAGCCTGAAGTGAGGCTGTGGTTGAACAAGGCACTCAGGTGTGGTGCCAGTTCCCTTTGTAATTCATGTAGAACACAGCCAGATATATTATCAAGTCCCATGGAAGCTGTATTTTTGGCTTTGGATAGTGCGGCTTCTACCTGTGCAGTCATGATATTAGGGATTTGGCATTCCTTGGGTATTGGGATGAGCCCTTTAAGGGGTGAAGGGGGGGTAAAGTTTGCACTAAATCTGTCGTCCAAGATATTGTCAATATATCTGTTGGTTCAGTATAAGTGGTGCCATTGTGCATAAGCTCAGAGCACATCTGCGTATTGTTATGCAGATTCTTGACATAGCTAAAGAATGCCTTGTGGTTATCTTTAGCATCTGTAGCAATTTTGTTTTCATAGCTAGCTTTGGAGGATTTGATGAGGGATCTCAGTTTTTTGCTGAGACTTACAAGGGAATTTTTTGCAGTCTTGGGACTTTACCCTTTTCTGCAACAGTTTTTTTTCCTTCTGTTGTAGAGTTTGTTAATGGCAGGGGACCACCAGATTGGCTTCCTTTTTTTGGAGGACAGGATCTTGGTTCTGTTTGTTATGGCCTGATCCATGCACTTGTGTAAATTCTCATACAGCTCATTGGTGTATGATTTGGCAGCCAAACACCCATTCCCCACTTGCATGGATGACATGAAGTTTGACACTTCTGTCTTTAGAAGCTCGAAATTGGCTTTGGAGAAGTTCTTCACTGTGGTTTCCTTCAGGGGGGCTGAAAGTGGGATTTGGATATCGAATGTGATTAACTTGTGGTCAGATCTAACCAGAAAGGAGTTGATTACTGGTGTAGAGCATTGGTCCCCCATGTTTGTAATGACCAGGTCGAGAATGTTTCTACCTCTGGTAGGGGTGAGAATGAGTTGGTCCAGGGCGTTGGAATTAATTAATTCCAGAAAATGTGTGGTTGGATTTCTGGGGAGTTAATCTTTCCAGCTTCCCTAATTACTTGTTGACCATATATGTGTATTCAGTATTCTGAATTATACCTGTACATCACACACACACACACACACACACACACACACACACATATAAATATATATATATATATATATATATATATATATATATATATATATATATAGTTTCACTTTACAATCCCGAAATACTGAAATATCGAAATTCAGTATCTCAAGACTGTAAAGCCGAATACTGAAACTCCAAAAGTACGAAATTCAGAATCACGACTGCCCACATACACACTCAACACACAAACAAGCACACATACACCTTCCTCCCTACACTACAAACCAACAAAACAAACACAATAAAACAAACACGCGCGGACTCCCCACACCCCCGCTACTTATATATACTAATTCCGAGGTCGCACTAAAAACACAAACACACAAAAGCCACCACTACACATTACTACACCACTACACATTCTACACTTCCTTGCACAAACACACATCACATACTTACAAATACCACCACTATCAACGCTTACTCACAATCTTACCTACCTACCCTAACCCACACACCTCAAAACTCCAAACACACTCACACACACTAAAAACCCTACCCCAAATCCCTAATAAAACATCACTTACCTAAATCGCCAGCTACATCCACATACCACACCGCACATCACGAGCACAGGGAATCTCACATCACATACACTCCTCTACAACCGCAAATTCGACATTTCTGCATTCGGCATTTCTGCATTCAGGATTCTGCACTTTCGCACAAGTGCAGTTTCGACACTTCAAGTCTCGAGCTACTGAAATTCGATATTTCAGTAGTTCAAGATTCTGAAGTGAAACTATATATATATATATATATATATATATATATATATATATATATATATATAGGTCCAATATAGGTCCATGTTATTTCTTTGACTTTCTGAAACAGTGAATCAATTGAACCAAATATGTTCAAGACCATATGATCAAAGTTATGGAACACTGAACCACTGTGGTGCAATCTTAGTGTTGGTATATATTGGCTCTAACAGTTTCAGTGATATTTAATAACTCTGCTGCATTTATTTATTATCACTATTTTTCTGCCTGCATTGTTAAAGAAAAGGCATCTGCTTGTTACTGTACTGCTGTTAGGTTGTTGATTGCTTTGCTTTTGTTCTGATAACTGTCTCCATTTTATTTTTCCCACCTACCAGCACAACTGTCATTGCATTCTTAAAACTTG
Source organism: Protopterus annectens (assembly GCF_019279795.1). Classification (NCBI taxonomy): domain Eukaryota; kingdom Metazoa; phylum Chordata; order Ceratodontiformes; family Protopteridae; genus Protopterus; species Protopterus annectens. The sequence goes on along the minus strand of NC_056746.1, from coordinate 353,441,575 downwards.
GTGGCTTTTGAGTACCTGCCTCTAATACAAATTTGATACTGGATACTCCTCACAGTCCAATCACATCAGCTTATTCTCCTGAGTACAGTGAGATCATTTGGGAAGGCCCATTCCCTTAGATTTTTAACCTTGAATTATCTTCTGTTTCCTCCTTTACTACTTAAAAATACTCTTCATTCAGCTCCTTTTACTGTGTTTGTGTGTCTTCCTGCTTTATTACTTTTTCTTTTTCTGCTTGTTCTTAAACGTGTTCAATTGTATTTATTCTGCTGCATTTACTACTGCTTGTTAGTAGCCTGATTAAATTGTAATTGTTATTCTAAGCCTCCTACTTTTGGTTTAAGGACTTGGGCTTCAGGACAGTTATTTTACATTAAGAATGTTTATGGTCTACACTCCTGTGGGAGGAGAGGGTAGCCTCTGCCCTTCTAAGCTGGAAATTGCTGGATGAAGGCTTATTGTGCATTTGCTCTAGTTTAAACACTTGGGTTCCAAACCAGTTATTTTACATTAGGAAGATTTGTGATCTAAATTCTTGCGGCAGGAGAGGGTAGCCTACACCCTTCTAAGCTGGAAATTGCTGGTTGAAGGCTCATTGTGTCTGTTATTCCGAACGTGTATTAGTTCTGGTTTAAGCACTTGGGCTCCAAACCCATTATTTTATGTTAGTAGAGTTGAGGTCTAGACTCTTGTGGCAGGAGACTGTGGCTTACACCCTTCTAAGCTGGGAATTGCTGGTGAATGCTTATTGTGTCTGTTATTCTAAGACTCTATATTCTGGCTTAAGCACTTAAGTTCCAAACCAGTTACTTTACATTAGGAAGATTCGTGGGACTTGTAGCAGGAGTGGATAGCCTACACCCTTCCAAGCTGGAAATTGCTGGTTGAAGGTCTAGTGTGTCTGTTATTTTGAAGTGTCTTAGGTCTGACTTAAGCACTTGGGCTCCAAAACCAGTTGTTTTACATTAGGAGAGTTTGTGATCTACACTCATGTGGCAAGAGAGTGTGACCTACACCCTTCAAAGCTGGGAATTGCTGCTGAATTGCTGCTTTATTTAAACTGTTTTTTGCTGTTGTGACTGTGATTTTATGCACTTTGAATTGCTAGTACTTCTGCATTTTATAACATAGGCCAGATTCAGACTTGCTGAATCTAGACTGCTTGGTACCACTTGAGCATTAAAACCAGCTCTTCACTGAGATAAATAAAGATCTGAGGAATCCATTGCTTCCAACTAACTACAAGTCCCTGTTTTTGCTCTTATATTGCACTTTTAATTTGTATTTGAATTCTACTGTCTGTTTGAATTGTCTGAACTGTTTTTATTTGACACATTGTACTGTATAATGTATTAATTCATCTGTAGCATAGCCCAATTCCAGGTTTGATGTTTCTGGGTCTGTTTTGTAACTACTGAGTATCAGATTCAAGCCATCCTTGTTGGTGAAGGCCCTTCTGTACCCTTGTGGGAGCAGAGTGTTGTCTGCACCCCATCTAATTGGGGGTAATTGGACTAGAGCTCAGAGAGAGCATCCTTATTGGCTAGTTTGAGTTAAAAGAGTTATTCCTTGTTTTATTTAAGCCCCACGTTTGCGCTTGTTTGCATCTAGTGCACCATCATGCACTGCCGTGTAGCGGTGGTTACTGTTGGTTATAGACGCAAATACTTTGCTTGTTAAATTTTCACTTAGCACTTTGCTGTGGTCCTCCAGAGGCTTTTTATAGCCCTGCTCTACTGTCAGGTGGAATACTAAGCCTAGCCTCAGAGGTACTCTTACCCACTAGCCATTTTTAGTGTAACCTCTTTTCCTGACCATATAAATTTACCTAACACTATGGACAGATAATTTTCCACATTTTCTTCAGCCAGCTTGGTCAACATGGCATCCTGAGGCAATGTAGCAACTGCCTCATGTTCACTGACAACCCTCTACTCCTAGTCCACACAAACTCAACATGTGAGAGATGCAACTATATTAAAAACCTTGAATCCATACTCTCTCACACACCAGTCAGTACATATGACAATGAGTGGGTTGTCAGCATGCATACCTCACCCCCTACTCAACCCAAACCTATATCACACATACCTACATATGCATAGGTCCTCAACAGAAACATACCTAAACACCAGAGACCTCACAAACACAAGCACGCTACACATAATACCTCCTCTACAGAACACAATATACATAATAGCTCATGTGCAAGTGTCTCACCTGTCAAGCCCTTAAAGCATAACACAAAACCAAACATATTAGTCATAGGTGATTCCATCATCAAACACAGAGATGTCCCTCTCACCAGGATGGAAAAGGAAAAGGTCACGGTCAACAATCTGTCAGGTGCTAGGATACACCATATCACACATGCACTCAAGTCTCTCAACAATAGGTACTGTTATGACTCCATCATAGTCCATGTTGGTGTGAACGACTTGAGATATACCTCTCTGGACTATATGAAGAGAGACATGACTGAGCTCTCAGATTATGTGTCTCAGGCAGGTATGTCCCTAGCCTTAAACAGTATTTTATCTTCACCTAGGATGATGCCTCACTACAAACAGAAAATGACTGACTTCAATAATTGGTTAGTTTCTGGTGTCATTCTAACAGGATCCAGTATTTGTCAGCCTGGGATGACATGATCAACAGACTTCAATGCTTTGCCAGAGATGGTCTTCATCTGTCACCCCTGAAATTTCGGTTACTGGCTAAGGCTCTTGTCACCCCCATACTGCCTTTTTTAGGAAGTGTCTCAAAGACAAAATTCCCGACGTAAAAACCCCATCTAAAAATAACCTCAGGATTATGCTGCAAAATGCTAGGAGTCTTAACATGAAACTGCACTCACTGGAAGCAGTTCTCACCTTAGAGGATGCAGACATTTGTGCAGTCATGGAGACCTGGTTCAAGGCTGTGGAGAGCACCCCAGCCATACTGGGGTTACACCTACTTCCAGACGTTCACACCACAAACTGAAGGTGTGAAAACTAAAGGAGGTAGTGTATCAATACTCATTAAAGATTAATACACTTCCAGATTGGTTAGACTGTGGTGGTGGTGCTGCGGTAGCGTTGTCGCCTCATAGCAAGACGTTGTCCATTCGATTTTCAGCTAAAGCATCTTCTGTGTGGAGACATGTGCAAAGGGACATACCTTGTGGAAGGTTGTGCGCTAGGGCTGGCAACTCGGCACATAAAAATCTTCTGCCAATCATTAGCGGACCGGAGTTCCACTGTGGCGACCCCTAACCTGGAAAAGCCGAAAAGACACAACAACACTTCCAGACTGGTTAGACAGCATGATTCCCTGTAGATACTTCAGGTGCAATTAACTGTTGGTAGGACACACATTCAAGTCATTGCCAGCTACAGGACCCCCTCCATGAATCAGGACACCCACTCTGCCTATTTGGATCTATTCAAGTCTGTCAAAATACATCCGAACACCGTGGTTTTGGGAGACTTTAACTACCTATCCATTGACTGGGTCAAGTACTCTTACTCAAATTCACTTGCCCAAAGGTTCCTTGACTTTGTTAACTCCAGTGCCCTGGACCAGCTGATTGACAGCCCCACAAGGGAGCCAACATCCTGGATTTGGTGCTTACCAATATGGAGGACCACTGTAGCACTCCCACTGTGAGGTCTTCCCTGGTGAGATCTGATGATCTCATTCGAAGTAACTATCACATCTGACCCCCCCCCCCCCCCCACCAGCAGCAACTAAACTAAAAATCTTCTCCAAAGCAGATTATAACCTCTTACAGGATGCTACAAATAGCTTCACTGCAACCCACCCATGGAATTAGCAACTATTCTGAGTTCTATACCAGTGCTTTATATAATCACCTGCATAACTGCATTGACTTGGCCGTACCTGATAGGACTAAAATAAGCTCCTCAGGGAAGAGTAAACCTGTCTAGTGGACAATTGCCATTAACAGGCTTTACAATAAGAGGAATAAATTGCTGTCTAAGAGTTAGAGGGAGTAGTTAATGATACCACATATACTGAGCTGGTGGATATGGCTAACGTGTTGGCTAACAGGTACTGTGAAAAATTCACTCCCCTGTCCCTGCCACATGTACCGCAAGACATCCCTACCATCTGTCCCCTACCTTGTATATCTAAAGAGCTGGTCATAAACACACTCTCTAAGGCCAAAACACAGCATCTATGGTACATGATAACATCCTAGGCTGGTTTCTACATGGGCTCCAACAAGAATTAGCAACACCATTGGGTACTTTTTTAATCACAGTCTAACCACTGGCTTCATCCCAGCTGAATGGAAAATGGCCACCATTATTCCCTTGCACAAAGGTGGTGCTTCCACTGACCCTGACAACTATAAACCTATTAGCCTGACTAGCTTTAGCTGCAAGGCCATGGTGTAAATCATTATGGACCTTGTCAACAAAGATATAGGTAATCTCGAAACACTTGACCCTACTCAGTTTGGATTTGTCAAAGGGAGCTCATGCCTGGTAAACCTGGTGGACCTCTTCAAGACAGTCACTAAGGCCCTGGCCAAAAGGAAATCTGTGCATACAGCCTTCCTAGACTTAACCAAGGCTCTTGACACTAACCCCCACTCAGGCATCTTTGACAAACTCATCCAGCTAGGCATCAACCCTTATATCATTAGATGAGTCACTAACTGGCTCACTGATAGAACACATATTGTCAAAACAGGGGAATCCACCTCCAACAGCAGACATGTAATCAGTGGTGTTCCACAGGGATCAGCCCTGGGACCTCTACTGTTTGGAAAATATTTCTCTGAAATACGAGCAAAAACTAAAGGTCTGTGGGTGACAAAGTTTGCTGATGACTGCAAACTGGGGTGGTGATAGAATCTCCAAATGATGTCAACATCTTACAAGAGGGTCTTACACAAACAAATGATTGGTGCCAAAGTCATGGCCTTAAACTCAATGCAGAAAAATGTATTATCACCCCTTTCAGTAAGAGCAATGTTCCTGCTAACTACCACATCAATAGCAGCACCCTGAGTAGGCACTCAATGATGAGAGACCTGGGCACACAGGTTGACAGCAATCTTACCTTTGATCACCATTACTCCACAGTGGTAGGAAGGGCATTCTGTATTGCTCATCTCATAAGTAAGGGCATTGCCTCCAGAAAAAAAATAAGTTATAACCTCCCTGTTCTCTTCCCTCATCAGGCCAATAATTGAGTACAATGCCCCTTTTGGTATGTACCTTTCCAAGCACCTGCTGCAGTTGTCAGTATCTGTCCTATGTGGATTGTCTGAAATCACTGTTACTTTATTCTCTTTCATACAGAATACTCAGAGGAGATCTCTGCCTTGCATATAAGGCAATCTCTGATCCGCAAGTCAAATGGCACACAGGCTACTCACTCTAAAGACCTTAACCTGGTATGTGACATCAATAGAACCCACTGGAGGGACACATTTCTATCCCAGAGGTTACCACACCTTTGGAACAGACTCCCACTTCATGTCAAACAGAGCACCTCTTTGGTCCTCTTCAAACACAATCTGGACGACTGAATGGGTAACTGCAAATTCACCCTGGGGGTTCCACTTTTGCCCCTCTTGGACACAGACAATAGGTACTGATCATGGAATAAGGGTAGAACTTGGCTAGGCTTGTAAGGGCCCTAGGGCCATTAGCCTAGTAACTTCTAATGATCTTATGATCCTATATAATTAGCAGGTGGTGTAGGGAGTGTAGAGGGGCACTTCCCCCTTTAAAAATACAGTTTGGGGTATTTCTGTTGTTTTTAAAGTTCTGCAACTTCAATCATCTGGTCTTAGCCGTATGTGTTTCGAAGTTTCAGAACTTTGACAAAACAATATAGTTCTCTCTCTCTGTATGCCCTATGTATGTTAACCCCTCTTGTCTCTGCTGATCACAATTCACATACATATTTGTAAACCATGAAAAATGGTGCTAATTAAATATACCAACTCCGAGATCACACTACAGTGAAGAGAACAGTAAATTTCCCATTCTGCACTGTATGACGATCTCCATTTAAACCATTCAAAGTTTCAAAACTTCGATCTTATGATCTCGACCATATGAAGTTCGAAGTTTTGAAATTCTGAGCTTCCAAAGTAGAGCCATATATAGATACACAGATACACAGACACACACACACACACACACACACACACACACACACACACACACACACACACAAAGCATAAATATGTATGTCTGTGTATATATTGAAACACAATCCTGAAATTTGAGTAAAATGAATACTGGGAAACCAGCTTCAAAATGTATGAATGTTTCTTTCTGAAAGGACTATAAGAGAATAATTCATGCATGGATAATTTTCTTTTGCAAATCTGTTAAAGCACTGGGGAATAGTAGAGTGAACACATAAGTGTTTAAGTTTATAACTGGAAATCAAAGTCATGCTGGTTAATAAACCTAATATACTCTTCTGAGTCATACATCTGGCAGCTATCCCATTTCTGGAATCCATTATAGTTTAAAACTACAGACGCCTGCCAATTATCTTGTAAAATTGCATACTTCAGCAATATCTTAGTTATGAATAGTTTTATTTGTTTTTCCAGCTTTTGACTTATGTGCATTTTGTATGGTTTCTGCCTGTGAGAAAACATCCCTCTTTCCAGGCAAATTCAAACAATTCTCTTCAGTTGTTCCACCCAATACTGCTCTTACAAATAATGCTAAACTGGCAGCTTTGATGTTACTCACTGATGTCCCTGTTTAGGCAGACACACCCCTGCCTTGCGCTAGGAAATAAGCATCAGACTGTACCATTCAAAAGGTTCAGTCTTTCTCTAACGGATGATAGTTCAAAGATTATTTTCAGACTTTTATAAAACAAACCAGCATATGTATGTCTGCTGTTATTTAAAGATCTGCAAAGCCCTGTCATGTGTGACTTGTCACTGTTTTGAAATGTTAGAAAGCAATTTGCTCTTATAGATCATCGCTCATGTAAATTGTACTATGAGTCACTACTACTGCAAGAGGAAAGCTGAGACATTCAGATCAGTGATTGTACAGACAACATGGTATGTGTCAAAAAATGCTTACTTTTGAAAACCCACATGCCCTGCCTCTAGAAAAGTACAGAGAAATGGTCAGTAACAGGTAAGATGACTAAAAGAAATCAAAGAGAATAAACAATGTTACAAATTTAGTTATACTCCATTTTCTTCCCCAAGCAGACATGTACCACACATACACACACACACACACACACACACACACACACACACACACACACACACACACACACACACACACACAAATGTATTTATGATCATACTTTTTATTTTGACATTTCTCGTGCCATTTTGACTACTGCACCTTACTGCTAGTATTATCACATTGCTTATTATAGGTTTATTTGTACTAAAAAAGGCACATTTGTTTTCATCCGTTGTTTATCAATCCCAATACTAATGTCAAATCTCTGACCCTCTCAGACATAATTTCTGTTAGCTTGCACTTTTGTATTCTCTACCATCAATTTACATTGCAGAAACAGTGAAATACACAATCAGCTAGATAAAAGCCACATGTCCCGTCCATCACCCCTTTTTGTACATGGGGTCAGAGTGTTACTTCACCAGTGACAATCATCTAGAGCCAAGGTTTGCAACATTGGGTGGCTAGCCCTGCCGCTATAGTTCTTCCACACCACATGCTCACACACATATTCACACCACCTATTGCATGTCTTTGGAATGTGGGAGGAAACCAGAACACCCAGAGGAAGCCCACGCAAACACAGGGAAGACATGCAGACTCCACACAGAAGGCACCCCAGTTAGGAACAAGAATCGCACTGGGGAACCTCTTGCTGTGAGGTGACAACACTATCTCTGCTGCTCCACTGTGCCACATGTCCCACTTAGTTTGTTTTTCTTATCCAATTTAAGGGTTAATCAATTCTTCTTCACCAAATGACCTATATATTGCATTAAATAAATTAAATTGTGTATCTTTTTCATATTATTTTTGTCACTGTGGTCTCCACATGACAAAGACTATCCCCCACTGTCCCAACTAATATCCTAGCTCATGAGTTGTAGGGTATCAAACATGGCTAGCAAGAGTCATAAACTACAGATTATCTTCCTGTAGGAAGCCATAAGGTACTCTTCCATTAATAACACCTCCCTTATAGAGGTCACACCTCTTTCACATGGAATGTATGTCTGGGCTGTGACCCACAGGTGTCATTTCTGCAGCAGGGTGTGTACTGGCCCTCTCCTGCATTGAGCACTGACTACTACCCATCCACCCACATATCCACTAAAAGTTCCCGAAATGCCTTGGTTGTCTTGGATCAGCTGGTTCATATTCAGGGTTTTATCTCTCTGCAGTACAAATCCTGCATAAATTACAATACACATCTTTGTACAAATACAAATAAAATGTTTCATTTTGCTACATAGCTGTTATCTAATGCATATATACACTATAGCAGCATCAGTAGGTCCAAAGAACTACTTTAAATCTTTTGAAGTCACAGTAACATCAAAGCCAAATAACATCATGTCACTTTCCAGCAGAAAATTATCTTAAAAAATCAAGATTTTCTTTATATTATATATACCTTTACATGTAGAGATTTTGGCAAAGAAAGACATAAAAAAATAATTTAGCTCATTTTTAAAAAACAAATATTAAGTACTTTAAAACAAATTAATAGGGTACTGTAAGCATAAATCTTGATAATGTTTTGTTATCTTTGTCCTCATAGTTTTTGCATGGTTGGGTTCTTGCGCTGTTCCAAAGGACAGCACTCTATTTGAATACAGTTTCTGCATGGTTGTGTTATTGGTGTATTTTAAAGGGAATACTGGCTTTGAATGTTTTCATAGCAGTAATAGGTAGTGGTGCTACTTAAAGATAGATCACATATCAATCCCCTAGCAGCTGGAATACTCCTTCTCTTTGCCAAGTTTTGAAGAAAAGGCAGTACTGATGGTTATACTGTCCTCTTGGATTCTATGAGTAAGTGTTGAACTGTTTTGAATTAAGAGAAAAAAAAGAACATGGTGTGCATAATGCTTTAGAGTCGTGGTGGGAAATGTAACACCCCAAATGTGACTGCATCCATGTCATGTTATCACTATAGTCACCCCAGGTGTCTGTAGCTCACATATTACTTTATAGTGTGAGAGCATTATGACCACTATAGAATGATGGTATGGCACAGAGGGTGACTTCATAACATGTAGTATTCCCTGTTCTATGGTCATGACCACTGGTGATTCATTAAAGAGTCACACTTTTTTGCCATGAGCAAATAGCTGCTGTCATTTGCATAGTAAGTAAATTTAGTGGCATGGTACAAGTAAAGCTCCCATTAGCTGGAGCCCCATGGCATCAGAGAGTGTGGGCCACAGTCATCATGTGGTTGTCAAACTCCATTGCTGGGCTTAGTATATTTAACAAATATATAATCTAAATGGGACCATGTAGTTTATGTCAGTTTTATTGGATAGTCTATTCTTTTAGCCATGTTTTGCTAAACACATTACTTTTTAGGGAACATCAGGTTCATTTCTGCTGTTTTTTGTCTGGTTAGTCTATATTATTTACCTTATATATTTCAGCCTCACTTAAGCATTGTAGTCTGAGATTCAGACACATTTGTGAATCACGGAAGATGGATAGGAACTTTATTTACTTAGCCTTTTTACACTTGGATTTTTCTAAGTAGGCAGTAGCGTATGCAGTCTCAACAGTTTCCAAGAACTACTTTAAATATTTTAATTTGAAGCATCAGTCCTAATGATCAAAGTCAAATATAAAATGAAGCAGGTGCATTTGCACTGTGACTTGTATTATGCAGCACAACATTATCTAAAAAAATCATGTTTTTATATTACTGAAGATTTACATGCAAATAATTTGGCACATAAATGCATAAAAATAATTAATTTCATTTCTTAAATGTTAATTACTTCAAAATTAAACAAGATAATAGGGTACTGTTAGCATAAAATCTGATAATGTTTCGTCATTCTTGCCTTCCATGTTTTTGCATGGTTGGGTTTTTTGCTCTCATCCAAATGTCAGTACTGTCTTTGAATATATAGTTTCTGTTTTTTTAATTTCTCCAAATCTTTTGGGTTTTTAATACTATGACAGGAATGTACCCCATTCCTAAGTCAGAGTATGATTAAAGTTCATGAAATTAGTATTCTTTCAATCTTTGATGTCAGCCAAAAGTGCTCTTCTCAGCACTTATAGTGTGCCCAGTAATAACTCCTTCTGCAATTGGTACGAGGTTAAATGGATTGGTAACATATCTAAATACAACCGTAGATTCTTTTTTATAAGACCTGTTGCTCCAACTACTATGGGAACTGTCTGGGTATCTTTCTTCCACATTGCTCTCATTTCTGCCTGTAGATCCTGATATTTTATGACTTTGTGTCTCCCTGCATGCAAGACATAGTCACTGGGTGTAGCGATTTCAGTGATCAATGCTACTTTTGTCTTCTTTTCTCGGACCACTCTATCTGGTTTTCTAGCATCTATCTTTTGAACTGTTCGTAATGGGTGATCCCATGTGATATAAACTTAACCATTTTCTATGATGCTTTGCGGCTCATGTTTCCAGTGTTTTTCAGCCACTTCAATACCATAATGTTTCCAGAGTCCCCAGTGTAACAGTCTTGCCACATTATTATGCCTTTCAGTATACAGTCCTTCTGCCATTAGCATGTCACAACCAGCAACAAGGTGTGCGACTGTTTCCAATTCAGTTTTATAAAACCTACATTTGTCTGTTTCTCCCACATGTTCAATGGACTTTGTAAACCAGCGTGTACATAGCCCACTATCTTGGGCTGCCAATATAAACCTTTCATCTCTTGATTTGATTTCACCTCTCCTTAACCATTCCTGCGTTTGTTCCTGATCAACATGAGGTTCTTCCAAAAGTTTTCTATACTTGCAACTATATTTATGCTTTTTCCACATTTCTTGCCTTCTCGTCTGGTCCTTCACCTTATATTCTTTCTTTTTTTTTTTTTGGCACATTCAGTTGCTGCCTGATTTTTGTCTCCTTCTGGTTTGATTTCTATTCCTGCTTGACGCCAATATGCTTCTCCTAAATAAAGCAGAGAAGTCATCTTACATTTATTCTCCTCATGTTTCAAAACTTTCACTACATTTGGGTCTTGTGAGGTCAGCAGATATGTGTGGAGTCCCACAATTGCAGATCTATACATGTAGTCAATTTCAAGGAGGCCCATCACTCCTTCATAAAGGGGGAATATACAATCTTGGTATACACTGATTTTTATAAATCATTTAGTGAACATGAAGCATTCTTCTTGTTTTCTTATCTAATCAATCCAACATGTTTTGGGGCCAGTCAGTCACTTCAAAACTGTAAGTTAGGACAGGAAGAGCAAATTGGTTTATGGCTTGGCTGTTGTTCCTAGATGTCAACACTGTTTTCAGAATTAATCTAAGTCTTATAAAGTATCCCTTGCTAAGTTTTATTCGTATTTGTTCATGTTTTATTGTTGATCTTTCATCAATTCCTAAATATTTATACACTTCCTCTTGCTCAAATTCTTTTATATCACATTCTTGTCCCAAACTGATGTTTTCCAGGTGCTACAGGTTACTTTTGCACACTTATCAAGACCAAATGACATTCTTATATCATCTGAAAAAGTTTTGACAACATGCAGCTGTGCTTTCAGTTCCTCATCTGATGAGCTATACAGTTTTAAATCACAGACAAACAGAAAATGAGAAGTCTTTACACTTTGTTGTTTTCTGGGAGCAAAATTGTAGCCAGGGGCTAAGCTGTTAAGTAAACAGCTTAATGGGTTAATGGCAAGGCAGAATAGCAATGGTGACAGAGAATCACCCTGGAATATCGCCCTTGGAATTTTTACCCCTGGGATAATAATCTGTCCTTTATCATGGTTTAATTGCAAAGTGGACTACGACTGTTTCATGGCCACTGTAATGTAGTCGATCAGTATAGGGTGTATCTTATACATTTTTAAGCACTCTTTTATCCATGAATGTAGGATACTGTCAAATGCTTTTTGTAGTCAATCCATGCCATGCTTAGATTCTTCCCATTTTTACACTTCTCCACTATGACTTTATTTAACAGCAAATGATCCTTTGTTCCATATGACTTTCTTTTAATATCCTTTTGTTCTACTGTCATAATTGAGTTTTCTTCTAAATGACTATAAACTGTCAGCATCAATTCCCATGTATAGTTTATACCCGTGTATAGTTTATACGTTGTCGGAAGGCAAGTTATTGGTCTATAATTTCTAGGGTAGCTGGCAGGTTCACTCTTAAGTAGGAGCATTGTTTTGCCTGTTGTTAGCCAGGTTGGTGTCTGTTCTGGGTGTGCATATAAGTAGTTCTTACTCATGGCTAAATCTTCGTGCAAAGATGTTAATACTTTTAACCAAAAGTTAGGTACGGCATCTGGGCCTAGGGTTTTCCAATTTGAGGCTTTTCTTAACTTTGTTTCAATCTCTCTGGCTGTTACTTCATCCCATTTCATATCCTATACCTTTAAACTTCTTATTCTTTCTTTTACTTCTTCTATCCATTTAGCATCTTTCTTATGTTCCACAGGATCTTCCTAGATACTTCTCCAAAATGTATCTATTTCCTCTTTTTTTGGCAGTCTTTAAATTCCTTTTACCTTGTTTCCCAAGTCCCTATAAAACATTTTTGGTCATCAATAAATTGTTTATTTTGTACCTTTCCTTTATATTTATCTGTGTATCTTTTACGTTTTTTCGCCTGTGCTGAAATTTTTAGTTTGCTATTTGTGATAGTGTATGATAGATCCTGGTCTGTTCTAATACTGTGCATTTCTTTTATCACATCTATCTTTCTTAGTATTTTTGTGGATCTATTCCCTCTTCTATAGTCTTCTAACAGTGACACTTCTTGTCTTAATTGTTTTATAGTTTTCTCTATCCAATACTTCCATGATGGTATTCAATGTCTCCCCTTCCTTTCCCTCACTACCCTGTGTTCTTGTGGTAGAACTTTATCAGTTAATTTAGCAGCACAGTAATATATCCTGTTTACGTCTGTTATATCACATAGATCTCTATGGACAGTTCTAATTACTGCATTCATTTGTTTTATCAGACATCTGACTTTTTGGGTTTTATTGACCTTCTGCAGTCTATTTCTCTCATTGGTCTTAATATATCTATCCATGTCTACTAAATCAAGCAACTCTTTTCTTAGCTCATTTTCTTCAAAACTGAGGGCACATCCCTTGTTTTCCATTTCCTGTGGGCATTCTATAGAAAGTTCTATTGCATCTTCCTGTGGCACCTTCTCTGCAGTTTCATCCTGTGCCATCTGTTGCTCTATCATATAGGAACTCACTGGCCTATCACTCCTTAACATTGACTGCGTCAGAGTTTCCAAGGTTTCCTGTTCCTTTCCTTGTTGTCTACCTTCAAGTGAACATTTGTACTGATTTCCTGTGGAAAGCTCCAAAATATCTTGATATGGCACCTGATCAATTGCTTCCTGTTCCACTGGTTTCCCCTTAATTTGGATATCCATTACTCTATCCTGTTGTGGTGCTTTCTGCATTCGATTTTCTACACTGAATCCTCCACTTTGCAGGTACTTCATAACCTCAGTTTCTATTTCTTTAACTCCTCCATTACTAATATTTTCTACTTTTCCTCTTTGTCTTCTTATTTTTTGTATTGTAAAGTTTTCCATGTCCAGATTCCTTTGCCTGTATTTCTCCTCAAATATCTTTGGTGCTGCTCTTTTTGTGTTGGTTAGTTTTGCTTTCTGCTTTTCATAAATATTACACCATATTAAATCTCTTTTTCTTTCCCATGTCCACATTTCTTCTTTTTAGATGTCTCCTGACCTTCCTGTTTCTCCTTACTTTGGGGACTCATTCCATCAAGCTGTGATGTAACCTATTAGACCTTCTACACCAAATCCTTCACTTTGCAGGAACTCCATAACTTTAACTTCTATTTTTTTAACTTCTACTTTAATAATCTTCTTTTCTACGTTCCATCTTTCTGATACTATTTTTTATTGTGAAATTTTCCATATCCGGATGCCTTTGCCTGTATTTTTCTTTGAATATCTTTGGGGCTGCTTTCTTTATATTGATTAATTTGGCTTTCTCCTTTGCATAAATATTGCACCATATCAAATCTCTCTTTCTTTCCCATGTCCATATTTCCTTTTTATTCTTTTCAAAATCTCTAGGTTTTGTTGTTTATATTTTCACACTTCCTCAGATGCTTTTTTTTCCAAACAGATCGAAGTTTCTTGATCTATATACTGTTTTTCACAAATCTGTTGTATTAACGAACGCCAATTTTCACTTGAAGCTTCTGACAGTTTTTCTTGTGGAAGTTTTTTTCTTTCATCTAATTTCTCTCTTAATCATTTTGTATATCTTGTGTCTGGAAATTATGGGCTTTTTGCATAATAGTAACAATACATAATTTCTTTCTTATCCTCAATAGTCCACTCTATCGTCTTTATGGCTCTTCTTTGGCCTATCAGTTGTTGTAATTTTTGTGGACTTCTACTTCCTTCTACAACAGGGGGGCCATCCTCCCACTGGGCCTGGCCTGGCCCCATTGTAGGAATGTTTCCGTATTTTGAGAATTCTACACTGTCATTTTTATCAATCCTGGCACCAGTGAACCTACCAGGAATTGGCATTTTTTTTATCCTGGGTCTTGTGCACCCAGCTATCTCTTTTAATTTTTGACCTACTTCTGTCCATAATATAGGCTATATAAATACAGTCTATATATTAGTGTCGCTTGGTGAGATTTTGTGAAAACAGAGTCCACCTCGCGAATTTACTCACCAAGACTTGAGGATGAATTCAATTTCAGCACTACTACTCTCCTTTGCTTGCTGACTTTTCACCTCTCCATTCGGACCCTTTTCAGCATGGTAGCATTACTGATGTATTTCAAAGAACAATACTGTCAGTTTTTCATAGCTGTAATAGGTAGTGTTGCTACACAAAGGTAGATCACAGATCTATCAGTCTTACCAAAAGCTGGGATACTCCTTCTTTCAGCCAAGTTTTGAAACAAAAACAGTACTGGTGATTATCCTTTACTTTTGGATTCTGAAAAAATAATTAAATAAAATTTTTGAAGAAAAAATGCTGCCTGCCATTTATATCAGAGCATTGATACCCAAAAATATTAGATTCCAGCATTGCACACTTTAAATGCAAAATTGCTATCTACTGTTTGCATACATCTTAAAGACTGGATGAATAATATCAGCTGACCTGCATGAGGTCAGTAAATAACTGGTTATCCACTGTCTCCTCTTTCCATATCCTCAAAGTTATTATTAATTTAGTGTAGCACAATATTTCACTCCATGTGGTTAATGTTATCACCCTTGCAGGATGAGTTTTTTTCCCCCATAGCTGTCCAGCTATGGAGTTACAATAGATACACACACACACACACACACACACACACACACACACACACACACACACGTAAGGAATATGAGGGCAAAGTCTTCTCTTAGGGATATGCACAAGGCTTTCCCCTACAAAAGAGATGTTACTTGTGTTTGCACATGTAAGTTCAGAATCTTTATTTCCAGTTTGTATAGATGATTTTTTATTCAGTGGGTATACAGCTGTTTTCATGTAGTGGAACCATAATTTCTTAGAGGAAATATGGGTTTAGTCACATGACCTACTAGCGCTCTCTGATTGTGTTATAAAGAGGTTATGAGAGAAATGCAATTCTCTGAAGTGACTTTCTTTTGAGTTTGTTTATCAGACATTAAATAAACACATTAAAGCCTGATATCCTGACTGCTTCCAGTAATGTACAGAACAACCAATGTTACACACTTCTTCCCATCCAGAGCACAGCTACAGACAGTGAAGGAGAATACTCCTATTTATAAGATGATAACACAGAATATGGCAGAGAATATCTTAGATACATCAGATAATCTTAAAGTTTTAAAACATTTCTGGGGCAAATGTCTGAAGATTTGAATGAAGTGCAAAGGAGATTTCAAGGGACACAAATGCTTTGCAAAATACAGTGGGGTTTTGCTAGAAGCAGTTAATTTTATCTCCCAACTTTTGCCACTACTAAAAAAAAAATCTAGAATCTTTAAGTGAAGCTGTGTTTGCTAATTCTGATACAGTTTATTGAGATTTTGATGGACTGGGTTGGGTAATATTCAGGGTCTAATGAAGCAAACTGCTGTTTCAAGCCCATAATATTTGATATGGACAAAGAGGACTTGGATGAATCTAAGGATAGCAAAAAGCTTGTCAGTGTCCTTTTTAATCCTATAGATAAAGAGTCAACAAGTTGTATTCATAGTCCTACATTGTTCAAGCGTGCAAGGCAAGCACGCAAATAGCGGCACTTCCCCAATATTCCTATGTAGTAAGCATGGGCTATTAGGACCAGTTTCACATATATACAGCCATAGAAGAACCACCCAAGTAAATGGTGCAGAGATAGAAGTGAGTAAATTAGGTTAAGACATGTGCAGGAATACTCGCATATATAAGTACATATTGCACATATGTGAGACTATGTATCGCTGTACATTTCCAATGCGCCTTTGTTAGTTGCCAAAGTTTGCCAGTAAGTGCCTTTTTGTATAAGACTTCACTGCAAGAAGCTGCACACACCTGAGTTCAGAGCTGCTGACTTGTAGTTAAACCCATTTTGCCAGCAGATGTATTGTGCAGATGTCCATTGATGCACACACATTTATTACAGTTATAAGTGTGGAAATGGGGTGGATAGAAAAGTCAGAAAAAGCAGAGACAGTAGAGAAGGGTAACACAGTAGGATGAGAAAAGACTATTTGTGATGGAGAAGGTGGTAGAAGAGGGTATGTTGTTTTACTTTGTGGGATAGAACCCCTTTTTCTGAAATATATAAGTGAAAAAGTGGAAGGATAAAATAAAGTAAGGGAAGGAATGATAGGTAGAGAAAAGATAAGGAGTTTGAAAATAAACATAGACAGACAAGTCAGACAGAGGAGGATGATCACACAACAGGTAGGATTCACAACAGGAAAGGAAGACAAACAGAAAATGGACAAATGGTGATGGGAAGGAATTGTGGAGATGTACTAGGAGTGGGAATGACAGGAATGGGTAGGTGCAGAGATGAAGGGGAGAGAGGAAGGGACATGGGACTGCCACAACTATCATCCTGGATGGGGGACCCTGTGCAGGCAGACACAGATGTTGATGATTTGGCCTCTTGTGGCTTGATTGTCACTGCCTACCAGTCCAGCGAGTCTTGCATATACTGCAAGAGACGTTCATCTGGGCTCCACCACCTCGTCATAGTCCTTTTGCCTCTTGGCAATTGCATCCAACACAGCCTACAGTTGGTGCTAGACTGATTGGCAACAGCTATGACCCAGCCTGTCAGAGGGCAGGAACCACCATGTCTCCCTGACAAAATAGACCTGGGATGTGCTTGGGAAGGGGAGTGTTCCCTGGCTGATCACTTTCTATGCTTCAAAACAAAAAACAAAAAATAAATAAATGAAATGGCATTACTAGCAAAACACTGCTATTTGTATTGTACTATATTATAAGAAAATAGCTTTTATAATTTTTTTTCTGAAGTAATTATTGATATTAGCTACCTCTAAAGAATGTGTAAATCATTATAATATCGCCCCAGTTTACACCTATTTGCAAGTACACCACTGACAAAAGGAAGGAAGAAATTCCTGCTGAAGGAAGTTTATTTGTGATGGCTCTCTCGTAGATTATTCACTGCCTGTAGTATTTGCACAGGTATTACACAGGTAAAGTTCTGCAGAGCTAGAATGTTTTCAGTACGTTGAAGTTGATAACTTTTTATTTAAAGAATATTTTTTAAAAATAATAAAATACACATCACTCAGAACCATATCTAGATTATGTGGCATCCCCTCAACGTAAATCTGAGGAACAAATAAAAAAGCTCTTCTCTTCTGAAGCTTTGAAACTGTAACAAGCTGCTTTGGTACATTTAAAGCATCACAAACAGATCATGTCAGCTCTTCAGCCATAACCTCAAATGCAGAATCAGCACAACATCATCTGGACCATTTCTCCCCAGGGCTCCGCTGAAAATGTGGTCTGCCTAGTCGGACTTTCCCAGTAAACAAAATGTAAAATAAATAAAAATTATCCTTGCAACTTGAAAAAGCAGTGTCGGTACTGCCCTCCCACATGATCAACACCTGCTGATTGCACCTTCTAAGAGCTTACACCGGGGCAGCCACCTCATTTGGCCTACCCAAGTTATGAGTATCATACAATTACTCTTCAAAGCTCATTAAGTAAAATGTACTGTGTGAAGCATCTAATCTGTTTAATACTTTAAATGGACAGAGTGTAATTCAGTAGGACAGCTGTGTATGCATACAGCTGTCAGTACACATTCCTAATCATGTAAACTTGCATATGAGATTGGCTATAGTTTTATATGTGTGTAGTAATATGATTCCTACTACAGTATACCTAAAAGCCTCATTTACATAAAAACATCATAAACTCAGTAAAATTTCTTGAAACATGCATCACTGCTTTTGCAAAGATCCTCAGAAAGCCAAAGTTAAAGCAAAGCTTATATGAAAAGTGAAGTGAAGTTTATAAAAAGGTGAGCAGAGTCTGACAAGTGCTTCTATGGTACTGGAAAGAGAAAATGTTATTCCTACAATAAGTAATCAACACATTCAGTCACCTTCTACGTTCTTAATTTCTTATGACATGCTGCAGTTAGCACTTTTTCAGTACCTAACAACAGCAATGCTTGTGGTCATTTTGCATAGACTCTAATGAGTTTCAGGAAGCAAACCATCAATCATCTTGAAGGTCACAGCTTCACCCACAGCCACTAACATTACCATGTAGAATTAGAATCACACATTTTCTGTAGCTCTTGAATTTCAGTTTGCAGTTCATTGCTCTGTGTACAGACACAGATATGCGCACACACACACACACACACACACACACACACACACACACACACACACACACACACACACACACACACACACACACACACACACACACACACACACACACAAAATAAGACATACATAAGTTTATAGAAATAATGCAGTTGTACTACTGAACAATGAACAATTACACATTTCAGTGTTTAACATAAGTCATGCTGGAAACTGTACTATTTCTGTTTCATTTGAATCAGGGCAGGATTGCAGTTAGTATTTCTGAATTTGTTACTCCTTGGAACAAAATACTACAGCATCAGGGAGCAAGACACAGGAGAGAGAACTTCACTTGTGAGGAGAACCATATCATCATGGATGCACTTAATAGAGAACACCTGTTTGGAAAACAGGCAAAATAAGCGACGGTGTGGAACCAAGCACTGGCAGATTGAAAGGTTTCTGGGAGAAGAAATCATACATTGACTCGTAGGAAGACAGCTAATGATATTGTGTCTTGTGTCAGGAGTGAAGTATGTCAAAATCACATCTCATATGCAACTGGCTTTGCCCACGCATAACCTAAAAACACTGCTTCTGTGGAAAGTTGAAAGGCTTATTATTTGCCAAATGTAAATGCTACAGTTGTTTACTTCCAATATTTTTCTTTATCACTTTAATATAGGTACTTCATTTTAACATGATGTATGTCATGACTCTCATTGCTATATGTGTTTAGTCTGTTCAACTGCTGAGTTGTATCCTGTCTGTTTTACATTTCTGGAGGAGTTTTGCTGTTATAATGTGTTGTTATCGGTTTTTACTACTATGTATTAAATTCTAGTATTTCTGTTAATATATGTGGAGCTTTTCTCCCAGGGCCTCCGCTGTAAATGGACCTGGTCCAGTCGGACTGTCCCGTTTAATAAATGTAAAATAAAAATAAATAAATAAATGTCAGAATGCAATTGCTCATAAACACCAAAACACCATAAGTAGCAGTCCTTTCACTTCCAAAGTCTGACGCCTGATGTTAAGTATCTGCTATCCTTATGTATCGATGATTATGATGCAGATGATAGAATTATTAGTATTCAAGGTCTCATAAATACCATCACTATGATACGCTATCACCATGTCCACAAAGGACATTACAGCAGTTCTGTGCTGAAATGCATTATGTCTTAAAATATTGCATTTATTTCTTAATAAAATACATGACTACATAATTTGAAATGTTTTCTCGACAGGTACTTCAACATTGACAACACGACTGCTACAAGCAGCTACATGAGATGTGGATTTCCCTCATTTCCACCTGGACTAATAATTTATGAGGAATTACTAAAGTGATTAATGAGGCATACTGTAGGGAAACACTTATCATTTGTTGACAGGTAAGGGAGCATATGAAGCATTAAGGGTAGGTTGTGCTGAAACACACCAGGTGGATGCTGATACCTGGATGGCTGTAGATAATGACATCATTACTCTAACTCATGACACAGCCTGAAGACAGTGGCATACAGTGACAAAGTGTACTGGCAGGGAGCCCTTCCCCAAACAGGCTGACAACTCCAGAACTGAAAGGTAAGTCAGTCTACATTAATTTATTCAATAATTATTTACATGCATAGTGAGTGGATCTAGCCAAGGCTTTTGACACCATCCGCCATGCTTGTATTGTAAATAAGCTAAGAAACCTAGATATTAACCCATATGCGGTACAAAGGATAGCAAACTGGAAAAAAAAGATGAAACATACATTGTTAAAGCAGCAGATATCTTCTCAGAAAGTTATAAAGTAATTAGTGGAGTACATACCACTCAACTGCCCAGATTTTTGCAGAATGCCCAGATTTGGGCTTATTATTTAAGGTCTGCTCCTCATACAATTTGTGGTTTTCTGGCATAACACCGAGGATTGAAGTCACTAAATAATGAAAGATATTTGAGTTTCAGAGTTTGTAGCCTTCAGAAAATGCTTCCAAATGCAAAACATATTATTCTATTAGTTTTCTAAGTTGATAAGAGCAAGATTTAAAAATCTGTCCCTATTTTGGGTCTTTGTCCCCACCATTATTTTAGGCTTTGTGCAGATTTCTTGTACTAAGAAGTTGAGAGCTATGGTGAAGTACCACAGGGCTCAGTTCTAGGACCTCTCTTTTTTTGGCATATACTTCTCTGACCTGCAAACCTTAAACCCAGATCTACGTCTAACTAAGATAGCCAATAACTGCAAGCTGTGTGTGAGTCTTCCGACTCCCCTTGATTTTTCAATATTACAGCAAGAAATTGCTCTTACAAACTAGTGGTGTACTAAAAAGGGGCTAAAATTAAATGTAAAAAGTGCAGTATTGTAGTATCTGGAAAAAAATCATCTCCAGCCTACAATATAGCCAGTGCTTCACTCCAAACTAATACAGTAGTCAGTGATGGTGACAATTTGGTTGACAAATCTCTCTCCTTTAACTATTATGCAGCATTAGTAATCAAGAAATCCTTCTAGTTAGCACAACTATGTCCAAAGGTGTGTTTTCTTGGTCCAAAGAAGTTATCATCCTTCTTTACCCTCCTGTAATCAGACCATTACTAGAGTACAATGCCCCTTTAGTACGTATTTGTCCAGATATATCACTCATCTTGAAAGACCCCAGTGGATTACTGGTCTAAAAACCTTTGACTACCAAACCAGACTTGAAGCCTTTTCGCTATACTCTGTTTCTTGCAGATGCGTACAAGATGCTCTATATTCTTTCATTCTTAGCCATTAAAGACCCAGTTCTTGATCTATTGCATTTCTGCATGTCAAACATCTCCACGAACAATAGAACTAAAGATTTTAATCTCCATCCACATATGAATAAAACACATCGGAATGACAAATCTATTACCCAGTGTCTCTTTCTGTGTAGTAAATTGTGCTTACTTGCTAAAAACAGTGACACCCTCACCTTCTTAAAGACTAATCTTCATGACTGGATGGGCATCCACAAATTCATCTAATTTGCTTTGACCTCCTACAAGTGGACTGTAGATCTCAAGGGTGAGTATAGAGAATGCACAGCAGCTCGCATGGGTTACTTGTTTTGTAATGCCTATGTTCCTACAATCGCATAATCCTATGATTCTATGACTTAATAGTAAATATGTTTTTTTTATTTGAAATATTAAATAGTGAATATTAATGACATGCAAATGCACTCATGATTTATAAACAAACTCTGCTTTCATTTTCTGTTTGCATGATTTAACAATGAAAAAACATGGGAAATAAAGAAGTAAATTGGTCTGAGCCAATGTCGCTGTTTCTCTGTGGTTTGTTTCTTACCTATAAGTGCTTGAATAAGATGTGATGATGTCAGTACAGTATGGTATGTTGCAAACTTAATTGAGTGCACTTCTCTTTGGTTTGCTTGTATGTATTGCAGTCTGCAATACATGATGACTGGAAAAGTATGAACGTTTTAACAGCTATGCAGTGTGACAAATAATGTTGTTGAAAAAATGTGGCTGATCTTAAGATCAAATAATGACGTTACCCAGTGCTGGTACTATTAGGTTTCTGTCTGGTTCTGGTCATTGTGGGTCATAATAAAGTTGCTGGTTGTTGTGATCTTAATATAACAGAAGTATATTATAGTTGTAAAGATTCTGATGCTGATAGTTTGCTGGTGAATATAGTGATAAGATGTTCAGTGGGATAAGATGTATCTGATGACTTATGGCAGTACCATGCACCAGGATTCAGTGACATGTGGGGCCATCTTGTTGGGATTCAGTGGCATGTGGTGCCATCTTGTTGGGATTCAGTGGCATGTGGTGCCATCTTGGGATTCAGTGACATGTGGTGCCATCTTGTTGGGATTCAGTGACATGTGGTGCCATCTTGGGATTCAGTGGCATGTGGTGCTATCTTGTTGGGATTCAGTGACGTGGTGCCATCTTGTTGGGATTCAGTGACATGTGGTGCCATCTTGTTGGGATTCAGTGACATGTGGTGCCATCTTGTTGATTGTATTTTTCCATGCTATGTGAATGAAGAATGAATGAAGGAGATTGTTTAAAGTCAAGTGGGGAGCATGTTGTTTGTGTGAGAGGTACATAATTTTAGAAAAACATCACAGGTTCCCTTTCAATGTTGAGTTTCTCTCCTAGTACTTCTCAGTTTCCTTCTTTTTATGTAAACATTGTTTATATTTTTTCTGGCGTGTTACAAATGTAGTGCTGTTCTCTAGAAGTGCACATTATACATTATATTTTTTACAGTCCTATTTTACAAGGTTTCTCATTGCAAATTTGGATGGCATGCAGTGATGTTAGTTTTTGATTTATAAATATTGTACAGTGGTGAAGAAATCATTCTATGTTGCTCAACTTATAAACAAAGGTATGGCATCTAAGTCCAAGGAAGTCATTGTTCCACTGTATTCGGCATTCATCAGATCTATCATTGAGTATAATGCCCCCTTTGGTATGTACCTAACCAGGCATATCCAACAATTGGAACATCAACAGTGGTTCCTCACTAAAAGAATACAGGGTCCAAGTAATATATCCTATGTAGACCGCCTCAAGGCCCTATCCCTGTATTCTGTCTCTGACAGACTTTTGAGGGGAGATCTATGCCTGGCATACAGGGCGTTGTCAGACCCCACTCAGATGGCCTTCCTGAGTATCCACAAAACAAACAGCACCAGACTTACCCATTCTAAAGACTTAAACCTTGCCTGTGATATAAATAGGATCTGCTGGAGAGATAGGTATGTGTCCCAGAGACTACCCCATCTATGGAACAGGCTCCCCATCCATGTGAAGCAGAATTCCTCCCTAACCCAATTCAAGTGCAACTTGGACAATTGGATGGGAAGCCGGAAATTCATCCCTGGTTTGGCACCTATGTCTCTAATGGACAGAGGTAATCTGTAATTGGTTCATCTCCCAGGCCCATGCTTACACTTATCAAGGGTATCACAACTTGTCAGATATTTGGGATGCATGGCTAGGCTTAAAAAGGCCCTTGTGCTCATTAGTCTAGTAAACACCTATGAACCTATATATGTGTTATATGATGTAAAATTGCTATATTTATGTTGTTTTGATGAAAGGGTAAATAAACAAAGAAATTGATCTTTAGTACTAAATGTAACATTAGCTAATACTGATAAAGCAAAGGTCACATTACAATCATCATTTTCTTTCTCTGTTTCCATTTTCTTCCCTTAAATTACAGGTATAACTTGAGTTTATATGGAAAAAATAGCTTTTTGAGTCTGAGGCAGCATCTTGTTAAATATTTATTGGAGTTATAGCAATATGATAGAAAGGTTGATACAGCTGGGATTTACTAGTTGAGTTAGGAATTAAAATGTTCTGTTGGAAGTGATAGATGAAGTTTTGGTATTAATAGTTTTCTTTAATGATATTTTAGGTAAGGTTAAGATTTTATATACAGTTTTTGATTGTAAAGTTTAGTGTATCTTAAAAATAATGTATTTAAATCAATGTTTTACACTATTCTGAAATATTTGATATGTAAATCAATGTACATGATAAATAAATGTTTTATTTCTCATTTAAAGTCTTTTGCGTTTCTGGTACCATGACAGGAATGGACCCCATTCCTAAGTCAGGGCATGATTAAAGTTCAGGAAATTACTATTGTTTCAGTCTTTCATGTTAGCCATAACTGCTCTTTGCACTACCTGCAATGTATCCAAAATGTACTTCTTCTGTAATTCATATGGAGTTTTGTGTATCAGTAACATATCTAAATACAACTGCAAATTATTTTTTATGAGACCCATTCCTCCTACTACTATTGGAACTGTCTGGAGTATCCTTTTTCCGTAGTATCCTTATTTCTGCCTGCAAATCCTGGTATTTTATAACTTTGTGTCTCTCTATGCGTCTTCTTTCGGCTTTTCCCGGTTAGGGGTCGCTACAGCGGAACTCTGGTCCACTGATGATTGGCAGTGGATTTTTACGGTGCCAAGTTGCCAGCCCGACGCCCAACCTTCAAAGAAGGCACACCCATTCACGCGTGCACCTACCTGCATGTCTTTAGATGTCACTCGACTGTGGGAAGGACATGCAGACTCCACACAGAAGGTGCTCCAGACGAGAATAGAACAGGAGAACCTCTTCCTGTGAGGCGACAATGCTAACCGATGCACCACCGCAGCTTGTGTCTCTCTGTGCATAAGACACTGTAATCACAGGGTGCAGCAATTTCAGTGATCAGTACTACTTTTGTCTTCTTTTCATTGACTACTATATCGGTTTTTCTCACCTCTGTTTTCTGAACTGTTGGTAATAGGTGATTACATGTGATATAAACTTCACCATTCTCTACAATGCCTTATGGCTTATGTTTATATGCTTCTCAGCTACTTAAATATTGTAATGTTTGCATTATCTCCAGTGAAAATGTCTTGCCACATTATTATGCCTTTCAGAATATAGGCCTTCTGCCATTAGTGAGTGTATCACACCCAGCAACAAGATCTGTGACTGCTTCCAGTTCTGTTTATAGAACCTGCATTTGTCTATTGTTTCCCACATGTTCAATGGACTTTGTAAACCATCATGTACATAGTCCACTATCCTGGGCCGCCAATATTAATCTTTCATCTTTTAGTTTAAATTCACCACCCCTTAACCAATCCTACGTCAGATCTTTATCAACATGAGCTTGTTTCAGGAGTTTTCTGTACTTACAGCTATATTTATGCCTTTTCCATGTTTCTTGCCTTCTCATCTGATCCTTCTCTTTATATTCTTTCTTTTGTCTTTTTGGTGCATTCAGTTGCTGCCTTATTTTTATCTACTTCTGGTTTGATTTCCATTCCCACTTCACACCAATATGCTTCTGCTAAACTAAGCAGGGAAGTCATCTTAGACTTCTCCTCATATTTTAAAACTTTCTCTGTGTTTTGTTCTGGTGAAGTCAGCAGATATGTATGCAGTCCTACAACTGCAGATCTACAGATGTCAATTTCGTGGAAGTCCATACCTCCTTCATAACATAGAATATATAATCTTGGCATACAAGGACATTTATCTATCATTTGATAAGTGTGAAGCATTTTTCTTGTTTTCCTGTCCAACTGATCCAATACCTTTAGGAGCCAGTCAATCCCAAAACTTTAAGTTAGAACAGAAAGAGCAAATTGATTTATAGCTTGGGCTTTCTTCCTAGATGCCAGGGCTGTTTTCAATTTTAATTAAATTATTCCTTACTGATTATAGTTCACCTGTGTTCATATTTTATTGTCAATCCTTCAATTCCCAAATATTTATACACTCCCTCCTGCTCAAGTTCCTTTATATCACATTCCTGTCCCGGCCTGATATTTTTCTTGGTGATTACCAAAACTGTTGAACCAAGAAAAAAACAAACCACTCAAAAACCTTGACAAAATACAGAAGACAGATACAACAGGATTTAAACAGGAAAATCAGCTTTGTTTGCAACTTAATTTAGACTTAGTCTTTATTAAACAGAACTTCATCAGGAATGTCTCAATGAAATCACAACCATGTATTTAAAAAACATTTGTACGCCAACATTTTTCAAACAACCAATAAAAAAGCTCAAATCATGTGACTCACAAAACCATATGACTTTAAAAATCATGGCATTTAAAAAAGTAGAATTTGAAGATTTAAAGAAACATCCCTAAATCTACACATAGACACACTGTGTAATTAAATAACAAATAAGTCATACTTCATTCCCTATCCTATCACAAAACTTTCAACTTTAATGAACATTTAATATTTGTGCTTTTGTTTAAACCAGGAAGTCTATCTGATCTCAATTTAATCTGCTATTTAAGCTCCCTGTTTCTAAAAAAATTGTTACATCCCTTAATAAACCTCTTAACATCAACTTGCTCAAGCACAAAAAAATTTAAACTTCTTAAAATTGATGCAATTTAAACTGTGTTTGGCTAATGCAGTAACCACATCTTTAGATTTAATAGTTTGCATATGTTCACCTATTCTGGTACGTAACTCTTTAGTACTTTTACCAATATAATAATGTGAGCAGGTGCTGCAGCTAGCTAAGTAAACTATATTAGAGCTACAGCAGTTATATCAATCTTTAGCTGTAACTATAATGTTCAAATGTTCAAAGTGAAAAGAGCTAACATTGCTAATATAGTGGCACTGTTTGCAATTTCCACAGCTAAAAGTGCCAACAGACCCTTTAAACATTTTGGTGTCCCTATCGGGGTCATTTTCTAACAAACTTTTAATGTTTGAAGATTTCTTAAAACTAAGATTGGATGTTCACCAATGATTTTGTATGGAGTCAGCACATCATCCAAGTATATGAGTGAGTTTTATCTAAGTACTTTGATTTCCTCCTGCATCTCCAACATATGCAGTAGGTGAACGGGTGATTAAGTTATCTATGTGTGTGTGTGTGTGTGTGTGTGTGTGTGTGTGTGTGTGTGTGTGTGTGTGTGTGTGTGTGTGTGTGTGTGTGTGTGTGTGTTATAAGGAAGAAAGGCTTGGCAAACTACTATCATGCCCTACTTGCCTAGTAAACACTGTAGATGGCAGCAGCAGTTCATGATGTCACTAAAGGACTGCAATGCATCTCAACAACATTGGATTGATGGAATGAGCTGTGGAAAGCAGATATGAATGATACCCTAGAAGCAGTCAGGTATAAGAAAAATGAAGTGCCTGGATTATTGAATCATTATGCTGAACATCTTGATTATTGGGTAGGAGTCTAGTGAGTGTGTGGAGGAGCAACAGGATTCCATAATGATATATCAACAAAGAGTGGTGGATATTCAGAATAAGTTCATCCAGCAAACAATCAAACAGTTGGCACTGAACAGAAACTGGCTACAGTGGAAGCCAGTACAGTGAAATCTGCACCTGAATGGAAACTTGGAGGGTGCAAGAGATAATTAACCAGAGTTTGTGAAAACCATGATGGCTCAATGGAGAATTTTAAAGAGATCCCTGGATATAAAAAAGCCTGCAGACTACTACAGTCTGTGGCTGATAATAGCATATAGTCAACAGAGAGTGGGTTTGAATCTATGTATGTCTTGCCATGAGAAGAATCAAGCCTGCCCATAGCTTTTGGTAGCCGAATAACAAGATAATGGCTGTGATTCTGGATCATAATTTCTTGGAGATTGGCATGTGGCAGTGGGTTTTTGTCTGCTATGAAAGTGTCAGTAGAGTAATTTAAAGTACACGCTATAATTTCTAGCTAATTTAAAGGTGTTTTCTCAACAGAGATGCAATTATTCATCCTGGCTGAGTCAGCAATGGACAGGCTGCGAGTGTTGCTGCAATTGTTGGATTATACGAGTTATGTATCTGTGACGGCTGAGCTGGATAATGATAATCAGTTACTTCAGCGTTGTTGGAAGAAAAATGAAGGCAGAAAACCTAATCAAGAGGTTGGCAAAGCAACTGTAACATACACTGGGAGGGGCGCAGTGGGAACAAAGATCTCACTTGGCCACATGAATGGACTTGGATAGAAAATATTGGCTAAGTTAACCAAATACTTTGCACTCTGGAAATGTAGTAAAGAGAGGACTGCAATAAAGAAGTTATGAGCTTAATATTTTTAACAATTTTTCTTTATAACTTATAATGCAATTTCACATTAATTAAATCAGGTGCCATTACTGTAAGGAGTCCATCTGGTGGCTAAGTGATAATAGACACAATTATGCCTAAATCTTGGCTTCAACAACTGGCCAAGTAATTGGTGTTATTCTTGGGGGTCCAGTATGTATCAGCTTGAGATGAGATGGTAGGCAGACCATGTTGCTTCACAAAGAACAGCTTGCATCTTTTATTCTAGGGCTTCTGCTTCGTGGCTAAAGCCTTTGCTACCCCCATATTGCTTTTTTAGGCAATGTTTGGCTACTGGATATCCCAAAGCAGTAGATAAAATTACAGCAAATTCTATTGCTAACTGTAGTAAGGTTGTTCTACTCAGTGCCAGAAGTCTTAATAATAAAATGCTTAATTGTTAAAATCTCTGAATTGAACACATCAATGTATGTGTCATAACAGAGACTTTGTTTCATTTTAACAATAGCTCTTTGTCTTTAACTGGATAGATCACTCACCGTTCATTCAGACCTATGGAAAACTATAGGGGCTTTGACATATTTAACAGAAACCACCTCTAGGCAGATTGCCCAAGACCCACAAATCACACTCACTGATTTCCAACTTATCCTAAACAAAACAAATTATCTATTTAAAGACTGTCATAGGACACCCACCATGTCCACAGATGACCAGAAGAGATTCCTAAATGTATTCTCTGAAATATCCATGATGAAAAATACTTTTATGACAGGTGATTTCAATTATCCATTGCTAAACTGCTGTACCTGTACCTAAAACTGAGTATTCCCAAAGACTTCTTCAACTTAATACATGCAAATTCAATAAAACAAATAGTAAACCAGCCCACTATGGAGCAAAACATTCCAGACCTTGTCCTAAACAACACAGTCCCTACATGTACCATTCCTTTAGTATCTTCATCCCTGGCTAAATCTGGCCACAAACTATTGACCTTCTCCTCTAAAGTCTCAATACACCCCCCCCCCCGTGAACATTTCTGATTTTAAGGACTTTAAGCAGACAAACCTATTCAAACTTTAAGATGAGTTCTCAAAATTTACTTGTAATATCACCAGTCACCATGTAGCCTCAGATGCTATAAATACAACAAATTTCTACTCCACCCTAAAAAAGTTTGTACATCTGTCAGTCTATACTAGAATCAAATATAAAGAGAAATGTAAAAACAAACCACGCAGATATTCTACCAGCATAAATAAGATCTATAACAAAGGAAAAACATTCTGAAGTCCTATAGCATAATTAAATATAACCACATGAAAGACTCTTATCAAAATGATCATTAAAAACTGAAAACTACCATCAGAAAGATGAAAGCCAAATACAGACTGTAACTAGCATCTGAAAATTAAGAAAAGTACAGTTTTGTACCTACTAATCTAAAATGGTATCATCCACTTTGCTGAAAGACATAGCTAATGTATTTACAGATAAAGTCACAACTTTACCTGGGAAAACAGTCATCTTTACAGCCCCCTTATACCAGATCACAGGTAAGTATTTGGCTAGCTACCCTTGCAGGCCATTTTAAGTCTAGTCAATTTCACTTTTGAATCAAACCCTTTACCTAGCATCTGTGAAGACCTTAAAAGACAAGGCCCAAATCATCTACAAACAAGAACTGTGCCAAAATTAGTAAACAAAGATAACCACAGGTAAACTCACCTACAGTCCCCACCATAAACACAGAGCCAAGGAGGGAGGTGTTTTTGCAGTTACATCCTACTGACACCTCTAAACATCTACATTTATGGTAGGTACAAAACTGTACTATGTTCTTCGTTTTCCATTGCTGCAGTCCTTACTATTGGGTAGAATCCCAAAGCAGAGGTAAGGAGGCTGGCAAATCATAAAGAAGCAGGAGCTGACAACATGCCTTGCAAAACAGCTGTGGCAAAACCAGCCCTAGACTTAGAGTAGATACGAAGGTGATAATGCTTAGAGAAAGTATGCACTGAACTCCAACTAGCTGCTTCCAAAATATCCTTAGTTGCCACCCGTAGAAATGCTGTTGAAGTGGCAGTAGCCCTAGTGGAATGAGGCCTAATCCCAGCTGGAACCTCCTTGCCATGATGGGAATAACAAAATGCAATGCAAAAGCCAATCCACCTAGAAATAGTTTGTTTTGACACAGGCTTGCCCTGCGAACTCAAAGCAAAAGAAACAAACAACTGCTGAGACTGCCTAAAATCCTTAGTCCTGCTTAAGTAATAACGCAATTGCCTGTGTACATCTAAAGTATGCAAAATCTTTTCCCCTTTATTTTGGGGTCTGCATAAAAAGTAGGCAAATGAATAGTTTGGTTTAAAGCCACACTAGAAACCACCTTAGGCATAAAGGAAGGATTAGTACGTAATGATACCCTATCCTTATGGAAAATCAAAAGGGCTCGACTGCCATATGGGCCTCCATCTCAGACACCCTTCTTGCACTTGTAATAGCCAACAAAAAAGCAGTCTTCCATGACAAATATTTCAATTCAGCAGTAGCCGCAGGCTCAAAAGGTTGTAGAGTAAGTTTTTCCAACACAAAATTGAGATCCCAAGCAGGAGTAGGAGCTCTACGTGGGGTCTTATATTTTGCCCCTCTAAGAAACTGCTTGAACAAAGGATGCGAAAACAATGGTGGGTCACAATCATAGTGAGCTGAGATTGCTGGAGCATGAATCTTAATGGAAGAGAAGGACAGACCCTTGTCCAGTAACTCAGTAAGATATTGAAGAGCCATACTCAAATTAGGCTCAGAAATCTCCAAATTCTTTGCTTTACTCCAAAATAAAAATCTCTTCCATTTTGCTGCGTACACTTTCCTTGTACTAGGTCTTCTAGCTTCCCTAATCACATTTAAAACTTGTTGAGGAAGTTGAGACCTGCTGTGTTTCAACACAGAATATGCCAGGCTGTCAGATGAAGAGAGTGAAGCTTGACATTGAGCAGATGACCGTCCTGCTGGGAAAACAGATGTGGAATCAAAGGTTAAGGCCATGGAGGCTTCTTTACCAGACTCCGTAGTAGAGGGTACCAGTGTTGCCAAGGCCAATCTGGAGCTATCAAAATCATCCTTGGCCTGTCCTGTCTGACCTTTAACAGCACCTTTGGAAGAAGAGGCAGAGGTGGAAAGGCATACACATGAAGGTTTGTCCAACTGAAAGACAGAGCATCCACTTTCCAAGCTGTGTGATGAAACCCCTTTGTGCAAAACTGTGGCAGCTGGTGGTTTAGTGGAGAAGCGAACAGATCTATGTCTGGAGTTCCCCATGACACTGTCAATTTCTGAAATACATGAAGATCCAGTTTCCACTTGTGGGGATCCATGATTTGTCTGCTTAACACATCTGCGAAGGAGTTCTGTGCTCCTGGCAGAAACCTTGCCTGAAGAGTTAGGTGCAAGCAGCGCAGTCTCCCATAAAATCATCGCTTGCCTGCATAGAGGATAAGATTGTGTTACCCCTTGTTTGTTGAAGTACCACATGACAGTTGTGTTGTCTGTTAGAATCAACACCTGCCCTGGAAGAAGTAACTCCTTGAAAGCCAGCAATGCGAACTGGACTGCTAACATCTCCTTCATGTTGATATGTAGATGCTGTAGTCTGGCAGGCCACTTGTCTTGTATCCACTTTCCATTTAGATGAGCTCCCAAGCAATGTCTGAGGCATCTGTCGGTAAAATCTGACTCGCCTCTGGCCGGGTCACAGAGAGTCCCTTGTTTAGGTGACATTCCTGAGCCCACCACAAAAATTCTCTTTGAAGGCAAGGTATTATTTGAATGACAGTGTCTAAATCCTGGCAGTGCTGTGTCCATACATTTTTGAGATACCATTGTAACTTCCTCATATGCAGTTTGGCATTGGGAAGCACCAGAATACAAGATGCCATGAACCCTAATGCTTGAAGGACTGTCTCTGCCGTCAGCACGGACTGATGAGATAGTTGATGGAAGTAAAGTGATAGACTCTTTTGTTTGTCCGGGGTTAAAAAGGCCATCTGGGCTGCTGTATTCAGTCTCACACCCAGAAAGCACATGTCTTGAGAGGGTACTAGACTGGACTTTATTTCGTTCACAGAATACCCTAGGCATCTTAGCACTGCTATAAGATATTCCAGATGCTGTAGAAGGTCTTCCTTTTCTTGAGCCAGAATCAGGCAGTCGTCTAAATAAGGATAGATTTGAAGTCCTTGTAGCCTGAAGTAAGCTATCACTGGAGCCAGAACCTTTGTGAATACTCTGGGCGCAGTAGATAAGCCAAAGGGCAATGCAGAGAACTGATAAAGAGAATTTCCAGCTCGAAACCGCAGATACTTCCTGTAACTTAGCCTGATAGGCACATGAAGGTAAGCTTCCTTGAGAACTAAAGTTACCATCCAGTGATCTTTGCCCAGCAGGGTAAAAGCTGTTGTAACGTCAACATCTTGAACTTGGGAATGTCCAGATAAGTGTTGAGGAGAGATAAATCCAAAAGCAGTCTCCACGTGTTCCCCTTTTTGGTACTAGGAACATGCGAGAATAAAATCCTAGGCCCCTTTCTGATACAGGGACTGGCTGAATGATGTCCAACACCCATCTGTCTTGAATAATTAAATCCCAATTTTCTTTGAAAAGAGACAGTCGTCCTTCCAAAGGAGCTGCCAGACGAGAATCTACTGGCAGCTGAAAAGGCAGGTCATTGGGTCTGTTTACGAAAGGACTGACCCCTGCCCTCACCAGAAGTCTGAGCAGGTGAACTCCCTGTTCTAGGCCTAAAAGAACCTTGAGCCCTGCCCCTACCACGTCTAGACCTACCCCTAGACTGGGAATCATAAGCAGGATATGTCCACCCCTTAGCAGGCCAATTTCTACTAAACTTGGTGGCTGTACCTGCAAAAATCTTTAACAGTTTGCATAGACTTAGCTTTGTCCTCCATTTTCTTTAAAACTGCTTCCACAGGTGAACCAAACAACACATCAGACTGTAAAGGAGCATCCAAAATCCGTGTCTTAACATGCTCAGCCAAATTTTGATCCTCAACCAGGCATGCCTGCGAAGAACAGAACTAGTGGCAGCCACCCTCGAGGAGGCCTGCACAGCATCAAAACCACATTGCAAAGAATGCTTGCCCACTTGTTCAGACACATAAACTAAATCCAGCAAGTCTTTACAATCAATACCTTCCGCCAAAGCATCCACCTTAGATTTCAATTGTGAAAGGAGATAATTTTGATATTTCAGCATGTGAAACTGACAATTCAACGCCCTCATGGCTAGAGTGGAAGAAGTATACACTTTCTTACCCCACCTATCTAACGCCCTTGCCTCTTTGTCAGTGGGAACAGGATTTTTAACCACAGAGGCCTTAACACCTTTAGGCCCCTGAGAAACAGTTTCTGGGTCCGCCCTAGGACTCTTAAACAAATACTTATGAGCTTCGGGCACCCTATAGTACCTATCAGGTTTAACAGGAGCAGGAGGCAAAGAATCAGGGTTCAGGGAAGCCTCTGCAAAACATCTTCCACCACATTCAACACAGGAGGTATAGTTAAGGGCCTATGCTGGGGTAAAACAAGAATTCCCTAAGTCTCTTCCTGGAATCAGAGTAATCCTGGCCTTCCCATTTAAAGTGCTCCCTCATGGAATGCAGAGTCTCTGAAAAGAAAAATCCTCAGGAGGAGAAGTCAAGGAGTGGCATCATCCACATCAGAATCAGAATAATGAGGATACTCCAGCAAATCTTCCGCAGAAGACTCAGAAGCCCCTGAACCCTGTTCAAAACTGTCAAACTCTGGTTCCACTCTAGGCCTCTTATCAGGAGGGCCCATAGAACCTCTAATCATAGTAATCAAATCTTCTGCCATTTTAAGCATATGTTTCTTAGGTACAGAACCCGAAGGCTAGGAGAAGCCCCTACTGAAGCTGAAGTTGGCCTACCTCTAAAAGAAGTTTTGGCAACAGAAGGAGAGGCTCTAACTACTTTGGGAAGAGAGGGAAGAATAGTTACCTGAGAAGCCCCTCAGCCTGGCCTGCCTCCTGAGAGGGTACATCCTGTAAAGTAAAGTTTCTGCCTGAGACTCCATAGAAACTCCTGGCAAAACCTCTGGCTCCACTGAGCCATCTAAAGAACCGACGTCCGGGACTGCCGGTTCATCAACCCTAGGCTTCGCTGTTTTGTCCTTGCGCTTCTTGGGCGAAGCGGGCGTCGGAGCATCCGACGGCATTTTATAATTGCAACGCTTCCCAAACACTAATCTGGCACAGTCTAACCTCCTCTTAATAGTGCGTTTGTTAAACCTAGCACAAGAGCGGCAACCAACAACGTCGTGCTCAGGCCCTAAACAAGGTATACACAATGTATGGTAATCCCTATGAGGTATTTGTTTCCCACAAGAAATACAGTTATTCACTTTTTCTGACATCCGGTTAAATACTGAGGCAAGAAAAAAACAAAATGTTCCCCAACGGGGTACTTAGCCAACTCTGATTCGGTCTGAAACTCCGGTTTCGGAAATATTTCAGAACGCCAACCTGCACTCGCAAAACTGCTTCTGCATCGGACCACGCGGCAAAAAAGACTGAGGATATGGCGCCGGTCATGCGCATTAGTACCCTGACGTACTGACGTC
Organism: Protopterus annectens; assembly: GCF_019279795.1. Classification (NCBI taxonomy): domain Eukaryota; kingdom Metazoa; phylum Chordata; order Ceratodontiformes; family Protopteridae; genus Protopterus; species Protopterus annectens. Next base: position 353,406,344 of record NC_056746.1, on the reverse strand, counting down.
AGTCTAATGCGCCCTGACCGACGTCAGCCTTATACTCTGGTATTCGGGCCGACTGGATGCGGACTATACCCAATAGTAAGGACTGCAGCAATGGAAAACGAAGAACATCTGCACCAAGCAGTGTCCTGGACTAATCTAAAATGGTATCATCCACTTTGGCCCGAAAGACATAGCTAATGTATTTACAGATAAAGTCACAACTTTACCTGGGAAAACAGTCATCAAAATTTTACAGATCTCAGAATGCTCCCTTATACCTCTAAGATCACAGGTAAGTATTTGGCTAGCTACCCTTGCAGGCCATTTTAAGTCTAGTCAATTTCACTTCAACGGTTTGAATCAAACCCTTTACCTAGCATCTGTGAAGTAAATACCTTAACCATTATGCCAACTCCCAAATCATCTACAAACAAGTCTTAACTGTGCTCTCAAAATTAGTAAGGTGCGTAGCCAACTGGCTGAAAGATAACCCCCCACCACAGTTAAACTCATTACAGTCCCCACCATAGTTAAACTCATTATAGCCAAGTGATGCTGCCAGGTGTTTTTGCAGTTACATCCTACTGACACCTCTAAACATCACATATTGATTGTTCAGATTTGTGTTAATAATTCCAAAACCATGGTACATACAGTGTATTAAAATATTTAATCTTAAAGCTTACATAATAGCAAATACATCTGTATTGATATTTGGGGTCTGTCAAATATTCAAACTTCCAAAATGTAGAATACCATATGTTCGAGACCATATGGTCGATATTTGGAAGTTCAAATATCTAAAAAAAAGAAAGAAAAACATAACAGTGCGAGCAGGGGGACAAGCCCCCCTGCACCTCCCACCACCCCTACTTAAATATACCAACTCCGTGACCGCACTTCAATGCAGAAAAGGGAAATTCTCCCATTCTGCACTGTACAGCACCATTAAAAGTTAACCTTCGAACACTTGAAATGTCGAACATATGGTCTTGACAATATGCTGTTCGACATTTTAAGCATTCGTTTAATTGACATAGACCCGATATTTGACCTCTATCTAGTGCAGCTAAAGAAATATTAATTTTTCTTCATATAATGTTCAATTATTTTGTCATAAATTCCATGTTTTTCTAAATATTTCAACAACCAAATATCTCAGACAGAACTGTTTAGCCTAATATGAAGCGCTCAGCTTTCTAAACAAAATTCTGCTGGCAGTATGTGTGTAACTTGAGTGGTTTCTGAGATATTGTAAATCATTTACAAAATATTACAAACGTTATAGTTATTGAATTTACTATGACTTACAAAATCCATTTTAAGACCTACAACCTAAAGAATACTTCCACTATTAAAATAGTTTGTGATAAAAGGGTTTACCATATATACGTCTTTAATAACCCTTATGGTTCCAGAGTTATGAACATTTGTTTGCAATGTGAGGACATAATTTGATTCTATCAAAAAGTTTAGGATCCGCCCTCTGGATGTTACAGTGCAAACTTCCAGAGCTCCATTGGACGGAATAAGTTAGTGGACTGTGCCTTCTCAATGTAACGAGCGATGTACCTCAGAGCTCAGTACTGGGACCCCTCCTTTTTAGCATATATTCTTTCAGTCTCTAAAAGATAAATCAAGACCAACTGCTAATTAAGTTTATTTATGAGTACAACTCGGGTGCCATTATCTGCTTATCCCTCAATATGGTATCATTGCAAGAATAATCATTGCAAGTCAACAATCTACTGAAAATAGCTGAAATTAAATGCAAAAAAAAGTGCAATATTGTTGGATTTGGCAAAAAAAAAACTCTCTCTCAATTTACAGTATACCCTGTAGCCCCTCCAAACTGAAATATGGAAGTCAAGGATCTTGGCACCACACAATCACCCTTATATAGTCTAGAGTCATACTATATAAAATATATAAAATATATAAAATGTTCATTGGTAATTGCTAGTAATGGGAAACAGCAACAGGAAAACTAATATTATATTTTGACTATCATGTCTCCTCTGTAATTTGGAAAGGTTTGGCTCATCTAATTTCCAAAGGCAAGTTCACTAAACCCAGATAGGGCAGTATTCCTAACCTCAGCCTGAGTCCCACAGCAGGATTATGACGGCAAAGAGTACATTCAGGCAGCAGCTGCAGGACATAATAGATAAAGCAGGACAGTATGAGTTGGTGTTAATAATGAGAAACATTAATGCTCATACTGGGACAGACAGACAGACAGTCAGAGCAGGATACGAGGACTGCCTGGGTCCACATGGGTGTGGCAACAGGAATAAAGAAGGAGAGACCATTCCAGACTTCTGTCTGGCTAGTGTCTTGATGATGGGCAATACAGGGTTCAGCTAGAGACAGCCACAAGATCACATACAACAGTGGCCTAAATGCAACTCAGGTAGACTTCTTCCTAGTAAGGAAAGGCTACTGGGGGTAGAATCAGAGATAGCAAACTCAATCATCCCCAGTGGAACAGTAAGCCCACAGCATACACCACTGGTGGTCACAATCAGCTTCAAGTAACGATCAGAGGAGGCTCAAAGGTCAACAGACACTAGACTGAAGACCTGGAAGATAACTGGAGCAAAAGGACAAGAGTTCAATGAAATAGTCATTGTTCTCACACCTCAGGGAGAAGAGGAAACAGGTGAAATCAAAGAAAAATAGCAGCATCTCAAAATAGCATGTGTGAGGACTACAGAAGAAGATATGCGGATGAGCCAGGTATAAAATGAAAGTGGGTGGTGGACTGCAGAAGTTAAAGTATCAAAAGAAAGATGTAGTGCAGGAAAAAGTGGGAGATAGAAAAGATGGGCCAAACTAAAAAGAAATACTGGTTAACTAGTTAAGAGAGCAACAAAAAGTGAAAAGAACAAGAAAAACTCTCCCCGCATCTGGAAAGTGACTATGCAAATGGCACAAAGAAACCCTATTCAGGTTGCAAGGCAAAGACAGAAAGATAAAGACAATAGTTATTGGATACCATTCATAAGGGATGCTAGTAACTATCACCAAAAACACACAGACCAGGAGGAATTCTACAGGAATGAAATGCTCAGCCATGCTAGGAATATTTTTCAATTTTATTACCACACAACACATGGTCTGTGTGTTTTAGCAGGTTAATAGTAAATGCACACAGACTGGCTTTCATTTTTTTTCATGATGTCAGTAACAACCTTATTACCAGTCTACAAAACATGAAAGGCAGATGGAAGAAGTATTTCCAACAGCTTCAGAATAAAGAAATATCCACAGATGATGTACTGTCCCATACGTGGCCTACAGTGAAAGAGGAAAAAGGGCCTGCTGTAGAAGAGATAAGAACAGCACTGAGGAAAAGCAGCAGGCTTAGATGAGGTCAAAGCAGATATGATCAAGATGTTGGAGGTGTTAGTGGAAGAATATCTCCTAAGAGTACTCATAGCATTATAGACAGAGAGTTGTATCACACATGACTGGAGAATAAAGATTATAGTGCCAGCGTGCAAGAGGAAAGGGGACATTCACAACTGTGGGTAATACAGAGGAATCAACCTCCCATCACAAGTCAACGAAGTGCTGGAAAGGGTGACTAATAAATGAATATACAGCACAGTAAAAATTAAGGTGGGAGATGAGTAGCTTGGAATTAGATCAGGATGCAGCACAACCGACCCATTGTTTGCCCTGAGACAGATAGTAGAGAACCTGAAGCTAAGCATTCTTAAACTGGTAGAAAGCATATGACACATCCCAAGAATGCTGATTTATTCAGTGCTGTGATGGATCAAAGTCCTGGAAATATTGGTAGAATTAGTCAAGGCAATGCACAAGGACCCAATGACACAAGTACGAACAGTGTTCAGACTCACACAGAGGTTCTCAATGGGAGTGGGTCTACCCCAGGATTTATCTCTGAGCCCACTTCTGTTCATACTGGTGATGGACTGAATTTGCAGACAGACTGAAAAGGACAGATCAACAAAGCTGCTGTGTGCAGATGATAGAGGAATGGACTGCAAAACTGAAGACACATGGTATGAAACTGAGTACAGACAAAACAATTGTTATGGCGGCAAATGGTGGAAGTCAGAAGAAGCTGAAAATTAAAACGGAAAGGAAAATAGTGGGCAGTTTAACAGCTTTAAGTATCTGGGAGGACTGGTTGAGGCGAATTTATGTCTGAGAGCAAGGTTCAAAGCTAGAAGCAGAGGGGCTGCAGCTAAACAGCACCGACTGCCAAGGGAAGTGTGTGACAGAATGCCAAAGAAGCTGAAAAGTAAGGTGCACAAAACAACGGTATGACCAGTACTTCTGTATGGTGCAGAAACCTGGGCAGTGAAGGCACAGCAGTTGAGGGAGCTAGAGGTGATTGAGATGAAGTTCTGAGACATGGTAGGATGCATACTGTGGGACAGATGAAGAAATGATGACATCAGAGCAGAAACCAAAAACCTCCAATCGCAGAGGAGGTTAAGGAGAACAGATAACAGTGAGTCAGACACATGTACAGGAAAGCAGAAGATGATTGGTAAAAAAGATTTGGGGCAAACAGGAGGAAGGCAGGAAGAAATGAGGATGCCCAGCAAAGAGATTGATGGATTACATGACAGACAACCTGTGGCAACCAGGCATGACTATTGAACAGGGTAGACGAATGATACTGAACCAAGAAAACTGGTGACAGTTGACACAACATTGTGGCCTCTGTAGAAAATGGGAAAATACAAGTTGATGGTGATGATCTCCTCTAAATTTAGAGAAGTCTTAATTCCCCTCTACTCATACCTCACCAGACCCATTAATGAGTATAAAGCCCCTTTAGACATGTATTTTTCTAAATATATTACTCTGCTTGAGAAACCTCAGAGATTCCCATGAAGATCAATGGCCTCTGGATTCTTAGTTATCAAACAGACTGGGAGATCTCACCCTGTATTTAATCTCTTACATATTCCACCATGATGATTTTTGACTAGCCTTTCCAGCCATGAAAGATTCATCCCTTTCTGACCTCCTTTTGAAAAACAAATGGTTCGTTATGCCTTCATCAAAAGATAAAAAAGATTTGTTGAAATAATAGATTCATTTCATAACATAGCCTCAACCTCTAGAACAAACGTCAGGTCAAGCAGAACTGTACCACTGCCACCTACAATGTAAACTCACATAAGCTGATGGGCAGCCTCAAATTCTCCTCCAGTCTGTCTTGTGCTATCCTGCTTGAGGCTGGAGGGAACTTTTAAATATAATTTATTGTCATGGCTTTTAATGGTCTGCAGAGTGACTGCCTAATACGTACCTATGACCCTATTAATCTTTTAGGAGAGATGGGAGCCAGAACATAAATAGCCTGACAACCAAAGCACTAAACACTACATACGTCCCAAGCACCGAAAAGTACATAAATATAAAAACATATAAATAAGCATTTTTTTGCAGTGGGTGGACCCCTTACACCCTATCAGTATGGTATCACAGACCAAAGTAAATGATCTTCCTTTTAGTACTGATAATTGCAAAGGCTTAGATTCTGGTGAATAAAATCTACACCTGATATACAAGCTCACACATGCTATCATAAAGACTACAACTGAGGATAAGGATCTTGGTATCATTACTGATGATAAACAAAACTAATGGCTACCTGCTCTCACTGGCACCGGTCCATGTAACACAATAAATATATGGGTACAACTCTTCCCATTTTTAGGACAAGAAGGATATCATCTATGATTACACTTAGACAATGCACTATCAGTCTGGCATCCAAGTCTTTATATTGAGATTAAAAGGACTGGGAACATCCAAAGAACACTTAACAAAAGTTAAAATGATGCAATGTGGCTGTGTTAGAAACAGAAAATGACAAACTGTATATATTCTCAGTGAGCTACTGGAAATTTCTGGGTGGTATTAATTCTGATATGGAAGGAAATTCATGGGTAAGTTTTATAAGAATGTCCGCCACCCAGCAGTGAACATTGACTATTCGTAATGGCCATTGCATCATCTGGCAACTTTTCATCTACATCCCTTATTATTTCTTCATGAAAAGTAATAAAATTAGTAATAACTGATCTTCCAGAAATAAAGCAGTGCTGGTATATATCACAATAACCATGGAATTTTAATTCCATCAATATTCACAGCATAAGGTGTTCAAAGGTTCTACCAATTATACTAGTTAGACTTATTGGCCTAAAATTACCCACACAGTGTGAAGGCCCATTTTATGAACATCCATCCATCTATCCATAACCCCTTTTTTCCCATTTTTGCACATGGGATCAGGGTGTCACTTCAACAGTGACAATCATCAAGAGCCAAAGTTTACACCACTGGGTGGCTACACCTAAAGCAGAAGGACCATCTCTTTATGTATTGTAATAATATTAGTACATATCCAATAAGAATGGACATGCCCAGATATCAGACTGTCTTGGAATATGTAGGTTAATAGTTCCAGGATTGCCATTTTAATATCCTAACCAATTAAACTCATTTGGGCCTGGAAAGGAGTGATGTTAATAATACACAAAAATTGTGCAACCCGTGCCTTCATCACCAGAGGGACAGTATATTCATTGCTAAAATCAAAGGAATTTATGCCAGGTGAAGAAAGACTTCCATCCAGCTGGGAAGAAAAAAAGTTGTCAAAACTCTCGACCACTTCAGACAAGTCTGAATAACTTTTCCATCTTAGGAAATCCAAATATTCTCATTAGATCATTTCCTACAAATTCACTCAAATACTTAAAGAAGGATTTCTTGTTATCTAGAACATAATGTGCCCACCTTATACTGGTATGCTCTTTTGGCTCATCTAATTTGCCCTTAAGATGAAAACTTCTGTTGCAGACTATAAATCAAGTTTGGACTGATGATTGCAGCCAGAAATTTAAGGATATTGATTTATGATTCATGAGTGGTTATAGGATTTGTTTATTAACCAGCACTGTTGCATATGCACGCATGTACATTAAACTGTATTTGTCAGGTTTTTAGTTTATGACATTATGCAATAAAATGGTAATGCAATGTAGCAGTGTACTGGTAATCTTGGACTACTTCTCATCATGGTTAGGCAGTTGTGGCTATAATCTGCATGTGTGTGTGTGTGTGTGTGTGTGTGTGTGTGTGTGTGTGTGTGTGTGTGTGTGTGTGTGTGTGTGTGTGTATGTGTGTGTTTTTTTGTGTGTCTATGTGTGTATCTATGTCTGTGTGAGAAACAGAGAGAGAGAGAGAGAGAGAGAGAGAAAATAGGGAGTCTTGTACTTTGCTGAGCTATGATTGGAAGAGAGTGGTAAGGAACTGCTCCATGCTCCCAGGACCAATGTTAGCACATACATCCTAAGTCTGTGACCTGGGAATGTACCAATGTTTGACTTGCTCTATGCAAAACTGGTGGCAACACTTGAGTCATAAATGTGCAGGGTGGAGTTTTATACATTACATCCCCACTGAGTTGACAACTGTGCTAAAGGAACCCACAACATTCCCTCTAAGCAAACTTGAACCCCGTAACTATGATACTCAGTGTGGCCACAGAGTGACCAGCTCCAATGCATATGTTATATACTACTATCATTATAGTCTTTAATGCCAGTGACGCTCATGAGGCTACTAAATCACAAACCTTCACAGTGTCGCCAGGGTCTTTTATAGATCCTTTTAAAGCTACTAACAGTCTCCTAGTGTGCTCTCTTATTTCAGCTTGTACTAAGAATAACATAAAAAATAATTTACAGAAATATTTTGTAAAATGTATGGTGAGCCCCTGAGGAGTAATTTCTCACCAATTAATGAAATGCCCTTCATGTGTACTACTCAATTACTAATTGCTCAGAATTCCAAAATATAGCCCCTATCTTGCTATCTGATTATAGTTCATAGGAAATAGAAGGCAACTGAGTCACAGGACCATTTCCACATTTCCACATTTCACAAGTTCCCTAACTACCTTATCATTTTTGAATGTGATATTGAGTATACTGTAAATTCAGGGAAAGAGTTGCTTACCAAATGTGACAATTCAAAGTGCCATCGAAGTATTAGCATTAATAATCATGTATACTTAGTTTTGAGAAATATAGGAAGAAGGCAAAAAAGGGTGAGGATGTTCAGCCAAGAGATGGATGGAATGTGTGAGAAATGACTAACTTCAGCCAGACGTAACCATTGAAAAAGGTAGGGAAGTGGTTCTGAGCAGAGAAAGGTAGAGACAGTTGACACAACATCATAACCCCATGTAAAAATGTGTATGATGATGATTTGGTTTTGCAAACAGGAATAAAACATAAATAATGAGAACTGTAATTTCTACACTAACACATTTTAAATTATTTATAATTAGAAAATCGTTGTACCAAAGCATCAGCTAAAACAAGAACTGAAAAATGATAGCTTTACCTTTATTGAATTATCATTTGAGACATAGACAAACTTACATTTTTTGTAAAAGCAATTAAGCCATACTAACAAGTTCACATCAGATTTATTGCTCTATGCAATATAATCAAATAAACTTTACATAAATTGTTCAGTTCTTGTCTTCTCTTAAATCTTATTACTCCTCCAAAGCATTTTCTGCATATTTTCTTCCCACAATTTCCATTTTTTTCCTATATAATTTACTCCTACCCTTTTCTAAAGATCCCACTTCCTGTTCTTTTATCTCTGTTACAATATTCACTGCTTCAAGTATGGTTGATTTAAACCAGGGTTGTCAAATTAATTTACCCCAGTGGGCCACATTTCATCAGAATATACAGTACGTAGGCTAGATAATTATGAACAGATTGAGACCAGTTATAAAGTGAGTAATATAATAATAATAATAATAATAATAATAATAAAAGGTGGATTTAGACTACACTTGTGTTCACGTATAACATAAAAACAAGAAAATCAAGCTACTATTTACCTTAATTCCTGGTACTCCTGCTCCCAGAAACTTGGCACCTCTTGGCCTGCACAAGTGCATCAGTGTTTGGCACTCAGGATTGAGCAGTGGCTACCTTCAGTGTTGAGTTGAGATGTTCATCAATAAGTTGAGACCTGAGTAGAGACTTGTTCAAGTTCATCACAGAAAAGAGGTGTTCACAGTCATAGGTACTGCTGAACATTGACATAATCTTTTAGGCCAAACATTTAATTTGGGGATATGTTGGCCCAACATACTCTTACAATGTGCCAATATCAATACTTGAAAATGTATCCTTCAATTCAGAATTACACTGGAGCTCAATTAGTTCTAACTGAAGCAGTTCTTGTACCTCATCAGCACTCACAGAGAAAGGGTTGCAGAAAATAGAAAAATCACACTGAAGGTTTTTAAAGTCTGCAAATCCTTCTCCAAACTTCCTCAATAACTTGGAAATCTTGTTGCAGCACTTTTCAGTGTTGATATCACCATGAAACTCAGGTGCAGCTTGCAGGGACTTCAGAGTTGGAAAGTATAAAGTATTACTTGCTGCTAGTTGGCATTCAAAAAGTTTAAGCTTCAACTCAAAGGCATGAATATAGTCATGTAAATATGTCACCAATTTCTTATGACCTTCCAGCCTTGTATTCAGGTAATGCAAGTCTTCTGTCATATCTATCATGAAATTTAGATCTTGAACCCATTCATTGCCTTTCAGTTCCTGCACATCCCTTCCTTTCTAATGTATAAACCTCTATATTTCACTTAATTCATAAAAGCGCTTCAGCACAATTCCGCGACTTAACCAAAGAACATCAATGTGATATGGCAGACTGTGAGTGTGAAATTCCTCCAATAAGCTGTTGAACTGTCTAAGGTTCAGATGTCACACTCATATAAAGTTCACTGCCTTAATAACAACATCTATGGCATGATCCATCTTTAATATTTTATTACAAAGCACTTCTCTGTGAATTATGGAATGAGCACTGTGAATCTGATGGTCTGGGTTTATGGCTAGTAGTTTTTCCTTTAACTTTGTTGCCACGCCAGCTTTCCTATCAACCATTTGAGGTGCTCCATCTGTAACCGAAATCACAGTTTTCATGCAGTCTATACCTATTTTATCTAGCGGACCTACCAAACTTATAAATATATCATCCCATGCTGTTGTTCCCTTCACTGGTACCAGTTCCACAGATTCTTCACTTACCTGCATATTGTCATCTACACCACGTATATAAACTGCAAGTTGTGCTGTGTCACTTACACCTGTACTTTCAACAACTGCTACAGAAGTTAGTACAAATTTAGCAACTTTTTCTTTGAGTTGACTGTTAAGATTTTCTGATAATTCATTAATTCTATCTGCAACTGTATTTCTTGAAAGGCTTATGTTTCCAAATGCTTGACGTATTTCATGGCAAATATCTTCTGCGGCCACCAACATACATTTCTTTATAAAGTCCCCCTCCGAAAAAAGCTTTGATGACACAGCTATTTCTTGTGCAATCTGATAACTTGCCCAAACTACAGCATCACTAGCTTGATGAACACATTTAAACAGTAACTGCTGCTTTTTCAGTGACTGTTCTAACTCCCTAACATTTTTTCATGCATCTTTCCACTATATTCACCATACTTCAAAGAATGAATACTCGTGTAATGTAGCAGCAACAGCCCCTAAGGCAAGACAACGTACCCAACACTTTAGTCATAGGTGACTCTATAGTCAGGCACACTGATGTCCCACTCACCAGGCTGAACAAGGAGAAAATTACAGTGAGCTGCCTGTCGGGCGCCACGATCCGCCACATAACTCATGCACTCAAGTCACTCCACAACAAGTTCAAATATGACTCTGTCATTGTCCATGTTGGAGTGAATGACTTGAGACGTACCTCCCTGGACTACATGAAAATAGACATGGAAGAGCTCTCGGATCATGTGGCCCAAGCAGGTATGACCCTAGCCCTGAGTAGCATACTGCCTTCGCCCAGAATGATACCACAATATAAGGACAAAATGATTGATTTCAACAATTGGCTAAGCTTCTGGTGTCATTCAAAGGGGATCCAGTATCTGTCTGCCTGGGACAACATGATCAACAGACCACAATGCTTTGCCAGAGATGGTCTGCACCTATCGCCCCTGGGATTCAGATTACTGGCTAAGGCTCTTGCCACCCCTATAGTGCCTTTTTTAGGCAAAGTTCAAAGGACAAAACCACCACCGTAACAGGTACAAGCATGCAAAATCTGAAGGTAATGCTACTCAGTGCTAGAAGTCTAAACCTCAAAATGCACTCTCTCGAGGCACTCCTAAAAATGGAGAACATCAATATGTGTGCAGTAACTGAGGCCTGGTTCAAGGCTCCAGAGAGCACCCCTGCAATACCAGGCTACAACTCTTGCCACACATTTCGGCCACTAAACCAGGATCAAAACACTAAAGGTGGTTGAGTGTCTATAAAAAAAAAAAAAAAAAAAAAAAAAAAAATGTATCTGCTTTTACTGTATTTGTGTTTTTTCCTACTTTATTTTGCTTTTTCGTCATCTTAAAAGTACTCAATTGTATTTATTACTGCTTGGTGTAACTCATTGTAAGCCTTTTAGTTTAAGCACCTGGGCTTCAGACCAGTTTTACATTAGGAAGGTTTGTGGTCTGCACTGTAGTGGCAGAACAGGTAGCTTACATCCTTCTAAGTTGGGAACTGCTGATTGAGGGCTCAGTGTCTGTTATTCTAAAAGTGTATTAATTCTGGTTTAAGCACTTGGGCTTGAAGCCAGTTATTTTACATTAAGAGGGTTTGTGTTCTGCACTCTTGTGGGAGGAGAGGCTGGACTCTGTCCTTCTGAGCTGGGAATTTCTGGTTAAAGCTTATAGTGCCTGCATATTTGAACTGCTTCTTAATGAAATTGGTACACCTCGTTTGCTGTAGCATAGACTAGATCCAGGCCTGCTGAATCTAGCTTTGTTTGTATAACTTGAGCACTAATCCAGGCATTCTTTAAAGTATTCAGTTGTATTTATTACTGCTGGTAGTAACTTGATTAAAGTGTAGCTATCATTTCTAAGTCTTTTGGATTAAGCACTTGGGCTTCAGACCAGTTGTTTTACATTAGGAAGGTTTGTGGCCTGCACTGTGGTGGCAGGACAGGTAGCTTACATCCTTCTAAGTTGGGAACTGCTGATTGAGAGCTCAGTGTCTGTTATTCTAAAAGTGTATTAGTTCTGGTTTAGCACTTGGGCTTCAGGCCAGTTATTTTACGTTAAGAAGGATTGCGGTCTGCACTCTTGTGGGAGGAGAGGCTGGACTCTGCCCTTCTGAGCAGGGAATTTCTGGTTAAAGGCTTATAGTGCCTGCATATTCTAACTGTTTCTTACTGAAATTGGTACACCTTGTTTGCTGTAGCATAGACTAGATCCAGGCCTGCTGAATCTAGCTTTATTTGTATGCTTGTTGTTTGTTTATTTCCCTGAAATGCTAATTCCACCTAAAACGCGGCCTTTTAGCACTTCTGTGGATCCCTAGTGATATCTGCATTGCTTACTGTACTTATTTCCTTGTTTCACTTGAAAGAAAGTTACTGTTTGTCGTTTTGCATTTAAGTTACCTGTAACACATTGCATTTAAGTTACCTGGCACTTGCTCACTAAAGCAATTATATAAGTCAGCACTAAAAATTAAAAGCACTACACCCTCACAAACTCCCCTTGAGTACCTTGTTCCCCATTGGCCCTTTTTTCAATTATAAAGGAATTCCCAATACTATTCTAGCATGTCCAAAGGTCAGTTGTCAATCTCCTCTCCGGTCCAGCTGGTGAATCTGGGAATCTTGAGGCAATGTTACAACTGCCTCATGTACACGGACAACCCTCTCCTCCTCCCAACAAATTCCAACACATGTGAGAGATGCAACCATATAGCCAAACTGGAGGCTAAGCTCTCTCAACTCAGTACTGGCGTAACCAGTCAGGAGGAGAAGGAAACCACACTCACTACAATTCCAGTCTCACATAGACCTACCACGACAACAAACCAAACACATAAACACACAAAAACATACTCGGAGGCTCTAAATAAAAATCTGCCTAAGCAGCAGAGACCTCCAAAGCAGACACCCAAGCAACCGCTACCCCAAAACAAAACACGTGCAACACATAGCTCACAAAACCAGTGTGCCGAACAGTCACAGCCCTTAAGGCTAAACAACACACCTGATACACTTGTAATAGGTGACTCTATCGTCAGGCACACTGACGTCCCGCTCACCAGGCTGAACAAGGAGAAGGTCAAGGTGAGCTGCCTGTTGGGTGCTAGGATCCGCCACATAACACAAGCACTCAGGTCACTCCAAGGCAAGTACAAATATGACTCAGTCATTGTCCATGCTGGTGTGAATGACCTGAGATGCACCTCCCTGGACTACATGAAAAGAGACATAGAGGAGCTCTCTGAGCATGTAGCCCAGGCCGGTATGACCCTGACCTTGAGTAGCATCTTACCCTCACCAAGAATGATGCCACAATATGAAGACAAGATGATCAATTTCAACAATTGGCTTAAGTGTTGGTGTCATTCAAAGGGGATCCAATGCCTGTCAGCCTGGGATGACATGCTCGACAAGCCACGATGCTTCGCTAGGGACGGCTTGCACCTGTCACCCCTGGGCTTTCGGATATTGGCAAAGGCTCTTGCTACCCCATAGTGCCTTTTTAGGCAAGGCTCAAAAGACAAACCCACCTCCATAGGTATCACAAGGGATAAGAAACTAAGAGTAATGCTACTCAACGCCAGAAGTCTAAACCTCAAGATGCACGATTCTGAAACTCTCCTTAGCATGGAGAACATCGATATCTGTGCAGTAACAGAAACCTGGTTCAAGGCTCCCGAGAGCACCCCAGCACTACCAGGTTATACCTCATACCATGCTTTTCGACCCCAAAAGTTGGAGCGAACCACAAAAGGAGGGGGAGTATCAATATTCGTCAAAGATACCCACACCTCCAGGTTGGTGGCACAGCACGAAGCATCAGAGACTATCCATGTGCAACTAACAGTGGGTAAAACTGCCTTCCAGTTTATAGCCTGCTACAGACCACCCTCCCAAACACAGGAACCCCACTTGGCCTTCCTGAGAATACTGGAAAATATGAAGGTCTCTCCAAACACCATTATATTGGGCGATTTCAACTACCCAAACATAGACTGGGAGCATTACTCTAGCTCCAACACCCTAGCCCAAAGGTTCCTAGAATTTATAAACTCAAATGCTATAGAACAACTTGTTACCACTCCCACAAGAGGGGAAAACATACTGGACCTGATCATCACTAACATGGGGACACTATGCTCCAGACCAGAAGTGTATCCCTCACTGGTAAGATCAGACCATAAACTAATCTCACTGGATATTCACATCCCGACCCCACCCCTGCCCAGAAAACCACAGTGAAAAACTTCTCTAAAGCAAATTTCACACACCTCAAAACTGAGGCGAAATCCTTCAAAGCCCCCGGGCCTGTGGAAAATATGGCCCAGACTGCAGAATCCTTTATAAACGCATTCTATGAACACCTTCAGGAATGCATGGATCATGCAATCCCAAATAAAACCAAGACCCAATCCTCCAAAGGCAGACGTCCTGTCTGGTGGACCCCAGCCATAAACAAACTATACAATAGAAGGAGGAAGCTACTACATGATAGAGCAAAATCCCAAAAAGGGAAGGCATCTCTGATCAGTATTAGCAAAAAACTACGGGCACTCATAAAATCGTCTTAAGGCCAGCTTCGAGAGAAAAATTGCACAGGACACTAAGGATAATCACAAGGCTTTCTTTAGTTATGTTAGGAACCTGGGTGGGAATTCCCAGATATGCTCAGAATTAGTCCAAAATGACAAAAAATACACCGAGCCCACAGACATTGCCAACATCCTAGCTGACAGGTTCAGTGCAAACTTCTCCCCCCTCTCCCCACCAAAAGGGCAAATATCTATCCCAACAGAGAGCTGCCCCCCTAACATCTCAGATGCTCAGGTAAGAGCCACCCTCTCCAAAGCAAAAAACACAGCATCAATGGGACCAGATGATGTCCCGGGATGCGTCCTACATGAACTCCAAGAAGAGCTAAACCCAAACATAAAACTACTGTTCAATCTTAGCCTTACTACAGGATATGTACCCAAAGAGTGGTGTACAGCAACAGT
This sequence comes from Protopterus annectens, assembly GCF_019279795.1. NCBI lineage: Eukaryota > Metazoa > Chordata > Ceratodontiformes > Protopteridae > Protopterus > Protopterus annectens. The sequence goes on along the minus strand of NC_056746.1, from coordinate 353,391,228 downwards.
GGTCCCTCTCCACAAAGGTGGTGCCTCAACGGATCCTGGAAACTATCGCCCCATAAGCCTGACTAGCTTGGTCTGCAAAGCTATGGAAAGGATCATCATAGACCTCATAAATAAAGATATTGGGGACCTACAGACACTGGATCCTACCCAGTTTGGCTTTGTTAAGGGCAGATCCTGCCTCTTAAACCTGGTTGATTTCTTTGAAACAGTCACCAAGGCCATTGACGAGGGGAAGGTGGTCCACACAGCCTACCTGGACCTCGCAAAAGCCTTCGATACAATACCCCACTCGGGCATTATAGATAAGCTCACCAGCTTAAATATAAACCCCTATGTCACTAGATGGGTTGCAAACTGGCTCAAGGACAGAACCCACATGGTTAGAATTGCTGGAGCCATGTCAGACTCCAAACCAGTTATAAGTGGCGTCCCACAAGGCTCAGTCCTGGGACCTCTCTTGTTCGGTATATATTTCTCGGCGGTACAGGCCAACACGGAAGGACTGTGGCTGACCAAGTTCGCAGATGACTGCAAACTGGGTGCCATAATCAACTCTCCAGCCGACACAAGCATCCTCCAAAAGGGCCTCATAGAAACAGACAACTGGTGCCAGAGCCATGGCCTCAAGCTAAACGCCAAAAAGTGTATAGTCATCCCTTTGGCAAAAACAAAGTGCCCACAAATTACCACATAGGTGGTAATCCATTAAGTACAGAAGAAGTCATTAGGGACCTGGGGACCCAAGTTGATAGCAATCTCTCATTTGACAACCACGTGGCCAAAGTGGTTAGAAAAACATTTTATATAGCCCACCTAATCATGAAGGGATTCACATCTAGATCAGGGAGGTCATCGTACCTCTTTACTCATCCCTCATCAGGCCCATAATTGAGTACAATGCCCCTTTTGGGATGTACCTTACCAGACACCTGCAGCAACTGGAAAGACCCCAAAAGTACCTCACCAAGAGGATCAAAGGGCTCAAACAGATGCCATATGCTGCCCGGTTAAAGAAACTCCAGCTCTACTCAGTGGCATACCGCCTGCTCAGAGGCGATCTGTGCCTGACGTATAAAGCCATGTCCAACCCGGAATTAATGGACATGCTGCACCTCAGAAAATCCAAATCCCATCGAGCTACGCTCGAGACTTGAACCTCAGCACTGAAATAAATAGAACATGCTGGAGGGACAGATTCATAACCCAGAGGCTCCCTTCACTCTGGAATAAAATCCCAGTCCAGGTTAGGCAGAGTCCCACATTGACTCTCTTCAAGAGGAATCTTGATGAGTGGATGGGAGATCATAGGTTTACCCCGGCTATCACTTCTGTGTCACTGTTAGACAGAGGCACAGTATACTAACCTCAAAAAAAGGCATAGCAAAATTAATTTAAAATGGGTGGCGAAAGCCAAACACACTCTGGCTAGGCTTATAAATGCCCTAGGGCAGATAGCCTAGTATGAACCTATGAACCTATGAACCTATATATTCACCAAGGATATTCACACCACCAGGTTATTTGCCCAACACAATGCATCTGAAATTCTCCAGGTGCAACTAACACTAGGTAAGACTGCAATCCAAATTGTAGCTTGCTACAGATCCCCCACCATGCCCCAAGATTCTCACTACACCTTTCTAAACATAATGGAAAATATTAATATACAACCAAAAACCCTAAGACTGGGTGATTTCAACTACCCTGCCATTAACTGGGAAAATTACTCGTGTACCAACACCTTTGCCCAACGGTTCTTGGAATTCATAAATTCCAATGCCCTGGATCAACTAATCCATAGTCCCACCAGGGGTTCCAATATCCTAGACCTGGTCATTACCAACATGGGAAATCGATGCTCCACACCTATGGTCACCCCCTCGTTGGTCAGGTCAGGTCAGACCATAAGCTAATCACCCTTAACATCCACATCCCACTCCCACCCCCCAATAAGGAAACCTCCATAAAAAACTTCTCTAAAGCCAACTTCATGCTACTCAAGTCAGAAGTTACAAACTTCATGACACCCATGCAGACGGGAACTGAAAGTTTTACTGCTGAGTCCTACACTAAGGCACTGTACAAGCACATCCACTCATTCATGAGTCGTGCCATCCCAAATAGAACCAAGATGCTCTCCTCCAAAAAAAGGAAGCCAATCTGGTGGTCCCCTGCCATAAACAAACTTTACAACAAAAGGAAGAAACTTTTGCAGAAAAGAGGAAAATCCCAGGATGCAAAAAACTCCCTTACCAGCCTCAGTAAGAAGCTGAGATCCCTCATAAAATCCTCCAAAGCTAGTTACGAAAATAAAATTGCCAAAGATTCCAAAGACAACCACAAGGCATTCTATAACTATGTCAAGAATCTAAATGGCAATGCTCAGATCTGCTCTGAGCTACAACAGAATGGCATTAAATATACTAATCCCAAGGATATTGCCAATATCCTGGCAGATCGATTCACTGCCAACTTCACCCCTCTCTCACCCCCTAAATGGCCCATCTCAATACCGGAAGATTGCCAAATTCCGGTAATAACGGCCACACAGGTAAAAAACGCATTCTCCAAAGCTAAGAATACAGCTTCCATGGGACCAGATGACATCCCAGGCTGTGTACTACATGAACTACAAAATGAACTGGCACCTCACCTAAGTGTCATGTTTAATCATACCCTCACCTCAGTCTTCGTGTCCACTGAGTGGCGCACAGCTACAGTTGTCCCACTCCACAAGGGGGGATCCACCTTGGATCCCGGGAACTACCCCCATCAGTCTGATGAGCCTGATCTGCAAGGCCATGGAATGTATTATCATGGAATTTATAAACAAAGACATTGGCAACCTTAAAACACTGGACCCCACCCAGTTTGGGTTCGTGAAGGGCCGTTCTTGTCTCCTGAACTTGATTGACTTCTTTGAATCAGTCTCCAGAGCTGTGGACGGGGGTAAGGCAGTCCACACAGCCTATCTGGATGTTGCCAAGGCCTTTGACACCATCCCTCACTCTGGAATCATAGATAAACTTACTAAGCTGGACATTAATCCCTATGTCACTCGATGGGTTGCCAACTGGCTTACTGACAGAATCCACACTGTCAAAGTAGCTGACTCCAAATCCAGCTCCAGACAAGTGAAAAGTGGAGTACCTCAGGGTTCAGTCCTGGGACCTCTCTTGTTTGGCATCTACTTCTCTGAAGTACAGGCCAACACTAAGGGACTCTGGCTAACAAAGTTCGCAGATGACTACAAACTGGGAGCCATTACTGAATCACAAAATGATGTTGATACTCTACAAAAGGGCCTTACTGAAACAGATGCTTGGTGCCAGAGCCATGGGCTCAAGCTCAATGCCAAGAAATGTATAGATATCCCCTTTGGGTAAAAACATGTACCTGTGAATTACCACATAGGTGGCAGCTCACTAAACACCGAAAGTGTGATAAGAGACTTAGGGACACAGGTGGATAGTGGTCTCACCTTCAATAACCACATCACCACAACAGTAAGGAAATCCTTCTATGTGGCACACCTCATCACTAAGGGCTTTTCATCAAGAAAAAAGGAGGTCATTGTCCCACTGTACTCATCCCTCATTAGACCCATTATAGAATACAATGCCCCATTTGGTATGTACCTCTCAAGACATCTGCAACAACTGGAAAGGCCGCAGAAATACCTCACTAAAAGAATCACAGGCCTAAAGCAGATGCCCCATCCTGACCGCCTTAAAAAACTACAGCTATACTCTGTCGCATATCATCTACTCCGAGGTGATCTCTGCTTAACATACAAGGCCATGTCAAACCCAGAGCTGTTGGACATGCTACACTTAAAGAAATCCTAATCTCTCGGCCACACATTCCAGGGATCTAAACCTTGTCATCACAATAAACAAAACATGCTGGAGGGAAAGGTTCCTGACCCAGAGACTCCCCAGACTCTGGAACAGACTGCCCATACATGTCAAGCAGAGCGCCTCTTTGGCCCTCTTCAAAAGGAACCTTGATGATTAGATGGGAGAAAGGAAATTCACCCCGGGGATCACGTCAGTCTCCCTCCTAGACAGGGGTCTAGGAAAGTAAATAGTGCGGGAAAAAATAGCCAGGGAATTGTTATGGCTAGGCTTGTATAGGCCCTAGGGCTGATAGCCTAGTACCAGCCTATGAACCTATGAACCTATAATGCCTGCAAATGTTAGGTTCCTTTGCCACAGCTATGTTTTGCTCACAAATCCAACAAGTTGGTTTTCCATTCACGTCAACAAAAAACTACAGGATTTTTCACTTTTCCTGCACCACACAATGCTCTTCATTAAATTTTCTTTTCTTTGAAAATATGATGAAGGGATTCAAAGTAAGTTTATATTAAATACTAGTAACTATCCCACAGCTTTCTTAAATATTACTATCACTGCTGATTTATAGTCTGTCTGATTTGCGTCCCTTATCCCAGGGCTAACTTTGGCTTTGACCCTTATTCTGGTGCTGAATGGTCAATACGTGCTTACAGTCCAAATATTGTTCAGTCATAAATTGCAAACCCGTGCCTTATGTGTCAAGTCGTGCCTTCATCAGAGACATTAGCTACTTCTGTAGATAACTCCTCACCTAATGCTTGCCTCTACAGCTGAATTCATACCTACACTGATACAGTAACAAATTTGCCCAGACATGAGCTAGGTAGGGTCTATATTAGATCATCAAAATGGCAGAATTTTGAATGATCTAATATCAAACCCAATATCGCGAATGCTGAAAACAGCGAAGCTGCACAAAACCAAATTCTTTCCTAGGGAAAGAATTCAGTTGGCCGTTGTTGTGGCTTCTCTGTTTTCAGCGATGCAGTGGAAAGTTACGGGTTGGGTTAAAGTAAGTGTATGATTGTGTGGACATCTGGGTTAGGGCATGGGTAAGGTAAGTGTGCGATTGTGACAGAATTTGGGGTTAGGGGCGGGTTAAGTCAGTTAGGGTTAGGGCACGGGTGAGGTGAGTATGCATTAGTGAGAATTTGGGGTTAGGGGCAGGTTAAGTAAGTTAAGGTTAGGGCACGGGTGAGGTGAGTGTGCGATAGTGACGGACCTTAGGGTTAGGGTCTGGGTTAAGGTAAGTGGATAGATAGTAGTGTATGTGCAGTGTAGTGTAGGGTTAGATGTAACTTTTAAATGTATGTGTGTGGATTGCTGGTTTTTAGTTTGCTTCTGGTGTGTTTGTGTTTCTCGGAACAGCAAATTTTTTCCCTGGGATAAAATTCGCTGTTTTGAGGTTTCGATATTGTTAGGGTTCGGGTTTTGCAGTTCAACATTATGGCATTCGATAATGAGCCGTTTCGATGATCTGATATAGACCCAGCTAGGTAGGAACATGCAGCACACAATTAGACCATCATCCCAAAAGTATGTCATGAAGTGTCCCACATTTACTTTCTATACTCACAACTATTGGGGCCATAGTTCAGAAAATAATCTTGCTACACTTGCACTCCCAAACAGCTTCCCTTAAATCTGTTAACACCTGCACATGATATACTGAGCACACTCAATGAAGTTTTCATTTATACCCTTAAAACACTTCTAGACACCATAACATAACAGCAACTGTAAAATAAACTGAGCATGTGTCATAGTACATACCAACGAGAGAAGTGGGGTTATCAACAGAAGTAGTCACCATGCACCACAGTCCATACCAAGAGAAGCGGGATTATCAACAAAAGTAGTCACTACTTTCAACAATTAGCAATTCTCCTTCAGACTTTAAATAAAAAAGGCAAATGAAGCACATACTGGTAGCATGAAAAAGTAAACGAAGTTAAAGCTAAACAACTTCTATAACACAAAGTCTCCGCTTCATTTCTCAAAGTTAAAAAGTATAAAAATCAGGAAAATCCACATATTACAAGCCAATAATAGCTGTCAGTCATAACTATCAGGTAATATCAATGTCAAAATTAATCAATATTGGGTCAAGTGACTGGCTTCCACTAAGGTACAGGTGGTATAAGCACTCTGATGTAACTGAAAGTTTGACATGTCGCACAATCCTTATGCATGGTGATCATAAACGGAAGCACGATGACTGATACACTGACTGTTATTTTATGCAGGCACCATCTTTCTCTTATTGTACAGATGTGCACTGTTATGTATGCATGTCTGAACATGGAAACTGATGCTGCACACCACTTACAACACAATCCTTCCTTCTATGCTGTGTATGCACTCTGATGAATTTATTTACACAGAAATGTGTCCTATGGTTGGTGAAACTATTTACAGAATCTGCTAATAGACTGCACTGCAATAACTGATGATCTCACTTCTGCATAAAACTGTACAACAAAAATTAACAAAGAACCATGAAGACATTCCCATCCATCAAACATAAGACAGATCAGTATTCAGACTAGTAGAAATGGGAAACCGTGATACAGGCTTACCTGCATCTCCAACTGCATTCTACACACAAACTACTGCTTCTATAACACAATGGACTTTCCGTCTCTGCACATGCAGCTTGCTATAAGCTTTATCACTGTCACTGTGGTTAAGTTTCATGTTTTATGTGTCATGACAGCCATTTATTGCTTTTTGCTACATGTTCCATTACCTGCCCATACACCTCCCACTCAGTGGGAAGATCTTCTACGAGTCTGTTTTCAGAGCCTTTTTACACAGCAAGGTTCACAGTTATACTTGGCCTGCAAGCCTAAAGGTATTGTGACAGGTGGCTGGTGTGTCTACCAGAACCTCTGAATAGGTATACTCCAAACGGTTCAGAAAGCTTGAGAAGTGTTTTGTGTCATGAAACTCATTGCAGTATTTTAGTCTGCCTCACATAAGGCGGGAAACTCCCTGTCCTTTCTTTCCCATCCAGCCACGCACACCACCATTAAAGCATTGTATATGCACAGGGCAGGCTGACTGTAAAAATGGAGTATCAAATGCTGCGAGTGTGGCAGCCTGCATGTGGCCCGGGGGCCATGTGTTTGACTCCCCAGGTTTAAACTTTGATTTCCATTTTCTAATAATTACCTTTTTTTTTTTTTTTTTTTTTGGCAGCAACCAGAGTTAAGCTTAACAAAGCTGTACTATGTCTAGACAATTTAGATTTTGTATCCCAGCTCAAAAAATCCTTTCCTTAGTTTCTCTCATTTGCTCACCCTGTATTCTTGATAGAGCACTCTGTAAAAAAAAAAATGAAAGTTTGCCAACTCATTACACCCTGAAAACATATGCTCCCAGTTACATCTTTCTTCCCCATTACACCTCCAACATTTGTTATCTACCCGAGGAAATATTTTTTGGAGTCTGAGATGTAAAAGACTTCCAGGCAAAAATCTTAAATCTTCTAGACTTTGTTGCATATTTGGGAGACATTTGTATCTCTTCTCATTGCATCTTTGTGAATTGCTTATCTACTCTCTCTCTTCCCAGTCTTTTTTGACCTCCTGTGGTTGATTCCTACAGTTATTGTGTAATATTTTATGTGCCCTACTAATTATCCCTTTTTAACAGCAGCTTCTATTCTAGAGTCAACTAAAAACTCTACCAGAGCAGGTCTTTCACTTAGGAGTTCCCTATCCCTTTCTCTTTACCAATAGTCTGATATCAATCCCTAACAGGGAAGGCAGTCTCTAGTATGCAGTCAAAATGCCTCTTCCCATTCTATTACCTTTATGTCTCTAATTATTTGTTCTCAATACCTTGTTTCTTTTGCCAGCTTACTCCAGTAAATTTCATCCCCCTCTTGCCTATTCTCCGTACCCCTAATTGCAGTCATCCCTATCAGCAGAATCTCCTTTCCCCATTCCCATGTTGGCTTAGTTTTTAGTATACTTTCTGCTACTTAATGATTATAATTTTTTTTTTAATTTCTCCACGTCTTTTGGGTTTCTAATATCATGACGGGAATGGACCCCATTCCTAAGTCAAAGTACAAATAGAGTTCATTAAATTAGTATTGTTTCAGTCTTTGATGTCAGTCAGAAGTGCTCTTTGCAGCACCCACAGTGTGCCCAGTAATGAGTCCTTCTGAAATTCGTATGATGTTACATGGATTGGTAACATATCTAAATATCGTAAAAAAGGTTTGAAGATGATACAACAAGACAAGCTTCGGTGCCACCAATAAGCATGTAACGGCTCAATAAATCCACGAGATGCAGAAATAAACTCACAGTTTAATGTGTAACATCACGTAAACACACCATAAACGACAACGAACAAAACTGCAGAATCCGTGCAAGTGCCTGGCACCACAGAGAGCCTGCTATATCAAACTTATACAGTGCACAACGTAAAAAATAAAAATAAAAATAGGAAACGCCAAAGCAAAACAGTTTGTTAAGCGCTTTCAACCAAGTATCTGGTCTTCATTTTTATTTTTATTTTTTACGTTGTGCACTGTATAAGTTTGATATAGCAGGCTCTGTGTGGTGCCAGGCACTTGCACGGATTCTGCAGTTTTGTTCGTTGTCGTTTATGGTGTGTTTACGTGATGTTACACATTAAACTGTGAGTTTATTTCTGCATCTCGTGGATTTATTGAGCCGTTACACGCTTATTGGTGGCACCGAAGCTTGTCTTGTCTTAACATATCTAAATATGATTGTAGATTCTTTTTTATAAGACCTGTTGCTCCTACTACTATTGGACCTGTCTGGGTATCTTTCTTCCACATTGCTCTCATTTCTGCCTGCAAATCCTGATATTTTATGACTATGTGTCTCTCTGTATTCAAGACACTGTAGTCACTGGGTGTGACGATTTCAATGATCAATGCTACTTTTGTCTTCTTTTCATGGACCACTATATTGGTTTTCTAGCATCTGTCTTTTGAACTGTTGGTAATGGGTGATCCCATGTGATGTAGACTTCATAATTTTCTATGGTGCTTTGTGGCTCATGTTCCCAGTGTTTTTCAGCCATTTCAATACCATAATGCTTCCACAATCCCCAGTGCAACAGTCTTGCCACATTATTATACCTTTCAGTATACAGTCCTTCTGCCATTAGTATGTCACAACCAGCAACAAGGTGTGCAACTGTTTCCTATTCGGTTTTATAAAACATAAATTTATCTGTTTCTCCCACATGTTCAATGGTCTTTGTAAACCAGTTGTACGTAGCCCGCTATCTTGGGCCATCAATATTAACCTTTTATCTCTTTGTTTGAATTTGCCTCTCCTTAACCATTCCTGCGTTCGATCCTGATCAACATGAGGTTCTTCCAGAAGTTTTCTTTACTTGTAGTTATATTTATGCATTTTCCACATTTCTTGCCTTCTCATCTGGTCCTTCACCTTATATTCTTTCTTTTGTTTTTTGGCACATTCAGTTATTCCCTGATTTTTATCTACTTCTGGATTGATTTCCATTCCTGCTTGACACCAATATGTTTGTGCTAAACTAAGCAGAGAAGTCATCTTAGATTTATTCTCTTCATGTTTCAAAACGTTCACTACATTTGGGTCTTGTGAGGTCAGCAGATATGTGTGCAATCCCATGATTGTAGATCTATACATGCAATCAATTTCAAGGAGGCCTATCCCTCCTTCAGAACGAGGAATATGTAATCTTGATATACACTGATTTTTATAAATCATTTGGTGAGCATGAAGCATCCATCTTATTTTCCTGTCTAATCTATCCAACACATTTTGGGGCCAGTCAATCACTCCAAAACTGTACGTAAGGACAGGAAGAGCAAATTGGTTTATAGTTTGAATTTTGTTCCTAAATGTCAACGCTGTTTTCAGGATTAAGTTAAGTCTTCTAAAGTATTACTTTTTTATTTGCATTTGTTCATGTTTTATTGTTGATCCTTCATCAATTCCCAAATATTGATACACTCCCTCTTCTCAAGCTCTTTTATATCACATTCTTCTCCCAAACTGATGTTTTCTTGGTGCTGCAGTTTTCATGCTTTAAAGGTTGCTTTTCCACATTTATGAAGAGCAAATGACATTCTTATATCATACACAAATAATATTCTGTATGATTTTTGTAATTCTCCTTAAGGATCTGCTTCCAAAACCCCACTCTTTCCTTATTTCTTGAATTCATCCCTGCTTCATTATCATCATCATCCCTTTCCACTTGTAACTGTATTTTTCTGCTTGTGTTAGGTATAAACAACCTTAACTGGGTACCTCTAAAGTATCTAAACTTCCCTATTCTGTTGGCAGGATCAGTTTATCCCACTAGACTGTTACCTTCTTCCCCTTGCAGATAATGTCCTTTAACTCTTTATTAATTACTATTCACAACTTCTCCTCTGATTGACAAAAATATGCATGTACTTTCAGTTGTATCCTTTTACTTCATGTAAAGTCTTTTATATTGCTTGTTTTGCATGCATTTATTTTGAAAATACCAATAATTTCTATTGCATTTTGATTGTACTTTACACTGCTTGTAATGGTGTCCTGTGGAGCTTTTCTCCCTGGGCCTCCACTGAAAAGGGACTTGCATCCAATTGGATTTTTCCTGGTAAACAAATGTAAAATAAAATAAATACATGACCTGTGTATAAAACTAAAGGGGCTAAAAACATTTTTACTGCTTGTATCTTGCTATGTATATCCACAGGTAAGATCTTACAGTTTCTCATTTTTTGTATTATTTTTGTTTAGTCTCTTCCGACATATCCTTAGGTGTCATAACAGTGTACTTTTTAACCCATACTCTTAAATACTTAAATTTTATTATGTTCCCATAAATATGGATACTTCTGAACTGATTCTTGTGTCGGTACATATTTTACAGCTATAGCCTTTGTTTTATCTTCACTAATTTTATATTCCAAAAAACCCAGAAATGTCTTAGAATGTTCCACTACACCAAGATTTCTCCTTTTCTGGTTTTATCACATACAAAATAATATCATCTGCAAATAAATCCAACTTTTCCTTGAACACCATACCAATTATATCCTTGAATTTCTGAGACCCTTATTTTCTTTGCCAATGGTTGTAAATATAATGCAAATAACTAAAAAAAAGAGGTCACCCCTGCCTGGTTCCTCTGTTTAGACACAACTTATCAGAAAGGACACTTCCCATTTTGATGTTTGCCTCTGATCCCTCATATAGCCTTCTAATTAATCTTATTATTGTATCAGGAAATACAAATGCTTCCATTGCTCTACTCATAAAATCCCAGTTTACTCTGTTGAATGCTTTCTATGCATCACGACCCATCAACTAAACAGTATGTTTTTACATTCTGCTTCCCTCTGGATCATCATTGTTCTATTAACGTTGTCAAATGTTTGCCTCCCCTCCAAAAAACCATATTGATCCAGAGCTATCAGTTTTGGCAATACTGGCCTTTGCCATTCTTTTAGCCATTATAGATATAAACACTTTATAATCATGGTTTAAAATTGAAATGAGCCTATATGAAGTTGGATCTGATGGGTCTTTACTGTCTTCAGGTATTGCAGCCACTGCAGCTTTTTTCCAGGAGGTTGGTGCCTCCCCTCTTTTTAAAATCTTCCAATCTTCTACCAGAATACCATCTCTTCCTGGAGACAATTATAAATCACCATTTTTATTTCACCTCCTCCTGTCTTAACTGTTAATTGTTGAGCCTCACCTACCTATAACCTTGTCATATTTAAGTCTTCCATAAATATTTCCAATTGTGTTTTTTCTTGATTTCATCAGTTCTCTGCTTTATATATATTTTCATTAAATGTCTGAAATATCTATAATACCTCTACAGGATATTTGGTTATTTTTCTTGTTATAGCCTCCCTAACTTTGGCAACAACCATTTCTACTTTCTGTTGCCTAAATTGTTGTGCCACATGTTTTTGTGGTCTGGAGTTATTATCAAAAACAGTTGCTGAACAGCAATCTTTCTAATCTGATACATGTTATCCAGGTACTCCCTTATTTTCTCTTTTGCAATTGCATCTCTTCTTGTCAGGTTCCCTTTTATCTGTAATACTTTAACCTTTGTTAGCCCCTCTAAATAAATCTTATTTCTTAACCATATCACTTTTTCTTTTATTTCTATCCTATTTTTAAATTCCACTATCTTTTTTCCCACTCACTAGCTCTAACTTCTATCTTTCCTAATAAATCCCAAATATTTTCTACTACCAATTCCTTATATTCCTCTCTTTTTAACTGGTAGATGGGGGGTTGCCAGTGTCTCATCTTTACTTCATTACCCAGCATTTTTATCTTAGTAATTATTGGCGCATGATCTGAAATAGTTATTGGTTGTTTGTCAGAGTTTCTATTAAATGCACATGTTCCTGTGAAATATAATTTCTGTCTTGTCTAGCCTAGTTATTGTACCTTGGGGAATAGTATGTAAATTCTTGCAGAGTTCCTACTACTGAATTTACATCTTCTATACTAAATATTTTCATAAATGTCTTCAAAATCTACCTCTGTGATTATATTTTCCCTTCTAGGTCCCCAGTGCATCCTCATTTTTGCAAATCAAATTCCATTCCCCACCTATAAGTAATATTCCTTGCTGAAAGCTGATTATTTCTATCCAAAAATTTTAAAGCTCCATAATCTCAGTTTTAGGTGGAATATAAATATATGTCACTGTTATTTTCATCCCTTGCCAGTTTCCCCTTACTACCACCTGCCATTATTATCTCCCCCTCCTCTTCTGTCACCATTGGAGCTCCTCTAGCAATAAGTACTCCTCTTTTACTTTGTCCCTGATATTCTGCTAAATATCCATTCTGAAATCCTTTCTTTGTCAAATTCACATGCCCAGTTCTTTCCAAATGTGTCTCCTGTAGCATTGCTATTTGCACTCTGCATTTCTTAATTTAATTAAATAATATTCATTTTTTGTCTATACCTGTGAAACCATTCATATTCCATTTTAGTATGGAAAGTGTTGGGATTATTATAAGAAGTCATAACTCCCACCTATTACATATGACAGTTTTTTTGAATGTATATTTTCAGTGTTTGAAATACATGTGCCCACTAATGTTTGGCATGTTGATCCTTCATACATTTTTTCTTATCATCAGCTTTGGAATCTATTTCACATTTTACAAGACTTTTTGTTTTAATGAAAACCCTTAAACATAGAATATCCATAACTTGTTAACTTAATACAAGCACACAAAACTATGTACATCTTCAAATAATGAAGTTTAACTCTCCCAGTAGGAACAATTGTCCCAAATAGACAGCTGCAAACACAGGCCTTAACCAACCTAATGTTGAGGTTATCTATGCTAAGATGCATGTTATTGCATGTGCTTCTACTTACACCGATTGGTGTCTATTCTATTTTATCTTTATTCCCCTCCCAGATGTGAAAAACAATTTGCATGATTTCAGAAAACTTTAGCTTTTAGCCTTGAAAAAACAATACCATGACTTTTTATTGCCCTATAATCATCTTATTTTCACAAAAATGTAAGAGAAAAAATATAGTGCTGAGCTGCAGACTTCTAAAGACAAGTTGAAACATTTATTGCCAAAGGAAAATTTTTCATTATATTCAGCATTCTTGTTTAGTTGTTTACACTTGAAACTTATGATTAGATTAAACCAAAAGTCTTAACCCAGATATTCACCTATGCAAAAGTAAGAGAAAACATATCAGTTCTACATATATTATGATCTGTGTACTTTTGCATGCCATCTCCCACATCAACAACCCAAGAGTACAGCCTAGCAACTAAACATGTGCTTGCCTTTTTTCTCTTTTTGCACTGTAATGCTTAAATTACTTAAGACTAAAAAACAGAAAGAAAGAAAGCATTTGTTTACTTTAGTATCTTCGTTACATACAAAATCAACTAAAAATGCATTACTATAAAACATGCAATTTATATCAAGAACAATTTCATAAAGATACTGTTAAGAACAGTAATTGTTTTACTTACATTTACCTTTTTCCTTCTCTCTTCCCCTTCCCCCAGTGTCCTTCCAAGCATTAATGACATGAAGTGAGGCAAATGCCTTTCAGTTCCCACCAAGTTTAACAAAATCAACAAAAGTCTACTCTTTCCACTTTTTCTTACACAGTTGTATTTCACAAATGTAATTGGTGTGTTGCAGTCTCACATTCATTCACTAATTTCCACGTTGCTGGTCTTCTAGTCAACTACTATGTTTTTCTCTGTCTCTGAAGCATTTTCCTTTGGAACAATGGAAAAGGTTTCATTGGCAAAGTTTCTCTATGAGTTTTATTATTAGAAGAACTTGAAGTAGAATCCCCTTCTGTTAGATAGCTCACTTTTTGTTGGATGAAATTTTGTATTTCCTCCTTAGCCTGTTCTGCATCAAAAAATGACTTTGATCCTCCAAGAAAAAATATTCTGAAGACAGCTCGATATAATAGCTTTTATCTCACACCTGCCACATGACATTCCCTGATAGTTGGAATAAATGTATTTATCTTCTACCTGGTGTACAGTGAATAATCGTTTCCCACAAACATTCTACTGTCTACAGCTTTTAATACTTTGCCCTTTTGACACAGTTTTGTCAGGATAAATTATTTCTGCTGGTAGATTTGCATCTTTACTAGTACAGGTCTTGGCTGCTTTCTCGTGGCCAGATTTGGAGCACATACATGGTGTGTCCTTTCAATTAACAACTACTGCTGTGAAATACTAGTCTAGTTGTTTATTTGTATCTTCAGAAAATTAATGCAGTCTGTTCTTTCCAGTTTCTCTGGTACAGCAGAAAATCTCAGATTTCCATAAGCTCTCTGTCCTCTAATTCTACCATTGTTTGAAACATCTCTTCTTGAGCAGTTTCATACTCATCCAGCCTTTTCTTCATTTCACCTTCTGATTTTTGCAATTTTATCAGCTCATCTAAATATCTATTTAAAGCTTCTTTCATTTTTTCCAGCTTTTTGTTATTTGAGATGATATGCACCTTCAGTGTTTCATTTAATCAGCTCTGAGCACATTTGAGTTATTTTTTTCCTTTAGATTATTGGAAGCCATGGCATGCGCCAAAGCTGGAGCTTGAACTGCTTTTTGCTGACTGCAGGATCCTTCCCAGTTAGTGTTTTCTGTTCACCTTTTCTAGTTGATTTTCTTTCAGGACCTCTTAGTTTCTTTTTTGCTGGCATCCAGGTGGGGTTGTAACTGAATTTCCTAAAAGTGACAGAGTTCCTGGATCATGTCTTTCAGTTTCTTTTTTTACACTGGGAGAGCTGATGTTAAGCAGCTGATTAGTGAACAGTCATCTTGGAAAGTAAAAAAAATGATAATGATATTGTCATTATATCTTTTAAAGTAATATAATATGTTGTAAACATTCTGTAATACTGAATGAACAATGCTATTGATATGACGTCAAACTTAAACTTTAGTCCCAAATAAATTCTTTTACATCACTTGGCTGTTCAAATAGCTCCATCTTCTGTATAAATACAACTGTCAAGTCATATCATACACAGTTCATGTTTGATTAACAAATAAATGCTCAGGATATGCACCACTAAATATTCCATTACTCAGGCTCAGTTTTATCCAGTTTGAAGTCCTTCATAGCATAAGACCAAAATGTATTTATTGAGTAGCTGTATTTCAAACTAAATTATAACAAGCTGCCTAGCACTGAACATACACCTCCATTATGAAGCATTATATTCTAAAAAACATGAAATACTGATCCCAAATTATTATTAATGTCATGCCCATCCTGAGCAAAAGCCCTATGAGGTCTTTGGTCTGATTCAATCATTTAAAAAACTTGATCTTCAGTGTGAACATATGTGTATTTTCATATGCAATTAAAGTTCATTTAGTTACAACAGGCTCAGAAAAGTCATGCTGTCTAAATGTGCCACTACTCAAGTACAATTTTGTCCACTTTGATGACTCTTTATTGCATGAGTCCACAATTTTTTATTGGCAAGCTGCATTTAAAAAAATGGTTTTCTTGACTCTGAATATATAAACTGCATTGTACATCCTTTCATTCACTTTGGACACCATTACAATAAGTTCCTCAGATTCCATTCACATAGCCAGGTGGTATTTCTCTTCTTATCATATATTTCCCAATTGAAATGGAGAGAGTGATCAAATGGAGATAGCAGTCCAAATGGAAAGATGAAATCAGCATAGGTTCATAGGTTCATAGGTTCATACTAGGCTATCTGCCCGAGGGCATTTACAAGCCTAGCCCATAGTTTTGTGGCTTACGCCACCCCTTTAGTATGGGGAACTATACCCATTATTTTGCTGTGCCTCTGTTGAGCAGTGACACTGAGGTAATCCCTGGGGTATATCTGCGATCCCCCATCCATTGGTCAAGATTTCTCTTGAACAAGGCCAGCGAGGTGCTCTGCCTCACATATACCGGGATTTTATTCCACAGCATAGGGAGTCTTTGGGTGATGAATCTATCCCTCCAGCACGTCCTATTAATAGCCGTGTCGAGGTTTAAGTCTCCGCCCTTGTGGCTCTGACGGATCTAGATTTTTGAGGTGAAGCATATTCATCAAATCTGGGTTTGACATGGCCTTGTATGTTAGGCAAAGGTCACCTCTGAGCAAGCGGTAAGCAACTGAATAGAGCTGGAGTTCTTTCAGTCGGGCAGCATACGACAGATGTTTGAGACCCTTTATCCTTTTGGTGAGGAACTTTTGTGGCCTCTCCAGCTGCTGCAAGTGTCGGGTCAGATACATTCTGAATGGGGCATTGTACTCAATCATTGGTCTGATGAGTGATGAGTATAGGGAGACTATGACCTCCCTTGATCTAGATGAGAATCCCTTCATGATAAGGTGGGCAATGTAGAAGGTCTTCCTAACTACTTTAGCTACATGGGTGTCGAATGACAGACTACTATCAACCTGGGTCCCCAGGTCCCTGATAACTTCTTCTGTGCTCAGTGGATTGCCACCTATTTGGTAGCTAGGGGTAACCCTGTTTTTCCCGAAAGGTATGACTATGCATTTTTTGGCATTTAACTTTAGGCCATGGCTCTGGCACCAGTTATCCGTTTCTGTGAGACCCTTCTGAAGGATATCTGTGTCAGATGTGTTTTCTACTATGGCACCCAGTTTGCAGTCATCTGCAAACTTTGTCAGCCATAACCCTCCTGTGTTTGCTTGTACTTCGGAAAAGTAGATGCCAAATGAGTGGGCCCAGGACTGAGCCCTGTGGTACACCACTTGTGACAGGCTTTGAGTCTGACATGGCGCCAGCAACTCTGACCCTGTGGGTTCTGTCACTCAGCCAGTTTGCAACCCATCTTGTGATGTATGGGTTAACATTTAAGCTGATGAGTTTTTCAATGATACCCGAGTGGGGTATTGTATCGAAGGCCTTCGCCAGATCGAGGTAGGCTGTATGGACTGCCTTTCCCTCATCAATGGCTTTGGTGACTGTTTCGAAAAAGTCAACCAAGGTTAGAAGGCATGATCTGCCTTTGACAAAGCCAAACTGGGATGGATCCAAAGACTGCAAATTCCCTATGTCTTTATTTATGAGGTCCATTATGATCCTCTCCATGGCTTTGCAGATAAGGCTTGTCAAGCTAATGGGCCGGTAATTTCCAGGGTCGGTGGAGGCACCGCCTTTGTGAAGTGGGACCACAGTTGCAGTGCGCCACTTCCTGGAATGCGTATCCAGAGGTAAGACTATGATTAAACAGCTGTCCTAGCTGTGGGTTTAATTCCTCGTTGAGTTCATGGAGCACACAGCCGGGGACACCATCAGGTCCCATGGATGTTGTGTTTTTTGCTTTGGAGAGAGCAGTTCTCACTTGGGCGTTGGAGATGTTTGGGGGCTGCAATCGCTTGGTATAGATATCTCTCCTTTTGGGAGTTTGCACTGAACCTGTCAGCCAGTATGTTGGCAATGTCTGTAGGATCAGTAATCTTCACATCATTTTGAACTAGTTCTGAGCATATCTGGGAGTTTCCTCCCAGGTTTCTAACATAGCTAAAGAAGGCCTTATGATTGTCTTTTGAGTCTTTAGCTATTTTTCTCTCAAAATTTGCTTTGGATGATTTTATGAGAGCTCTTAGTTTTTTACTTATAGTGATCAAGGGTGTCTTACCTTTATTTATTTATTTTTATTTATTTATTTTACATTTGTTGACCGGGCTAGTCTGGCTGGATACATGTCCATTTTCAGCAGAGGCCCGAGGAGAAAAGCTCCACTATATACTAAGTACATTACATAAAAAATTTACTACTCTAAGATAATAGCTAAGATCAGATATTACAAAAACAAAAGGAAAGATAATTTAAAAAAGAAACAAGTTTACAATAAGCAGTTCATTAAATATACACAATTGTACAAAAAGTACATACTTAATCTCAAAACAGTGAAAGAAACAAAACTGAGGTGAGTAGAGAAGAAAAGAGTGGAGGGGAAACAGGGTAAGAGAAAATGGTTAGTCAGGTGTATTGCAGGAACACAGCCAATGATTTTGGAAGTAGTGTTTAATTTTTTGTTTGAAAAGTGGCAGGGATGTGGTCAGAGTTATGTCATTAGGTAGGAGATTCCAACTTCTACCTATTGTGTTAGTGAATAAAGAATCACCTGCTGTGTTGTTTTTACCTTGTTGTACCTTTTAAAGATTTTGCTCTATCTTGTAGTAGCTTCCTCCTTTTGTTGTAGAGTTTGTTTATGGCTGGGGTCCACCAGACTGGACGCTTGCCTTTGGTACAAAGAGTCTTTGTTTTGCTTGGGATTGCCTTATCCATGCAGTCCTGCAGGTGCTGGTAGAAGGCATTTGTAAGTGATTCAGCGGCTTGAGTACTGTTTTCTGCCGGCTCGGGGGCCTTAAAGGAGACCACACTAGTCTTTAGAAGTGTGAAGTCGGCTTTCGAGAAGTTCTTTACTGTGGTCTTTTTTATTTCACGTGGGGGTGGGATGAGGACCTCCAGCGAGATTAGTTTGTGATCTGATCTCACCAGTGAGGGTATACTTCCGGTGTTGAACATTGTGCTCCCATGTTCGTGATGATGAGATCAAGTATGTTTTCTCCTCTTGTGGGGATGGTGACTAGTTGTTCCATGGCATTTGAGTTTATGAATTCCAGGAGCGTTTGGGCTAGGGTGTTTGGGCTTGAGTAGTGTTCCCAGTCTATATTAGGGTAATTGAAGTCACCTAGTATGATGGTGTTTGGTGATACATTTATCCCCTCTAGTGTTTTCAGGAAGGCCATGTGAGGTTCCTGAGTTTGTGAGGGTGGCCTGTAACATGCTACAATTTGCAGAGCAGTCTTGCCTATGGTTAATTGCACCTGGATGGTCTCCGATGCATCGTGCGTTGCCACCAGTCTTGAGGTGTGGGTGTCCTTGATGAATATGGATACCCCCCTCCTTTCTTGGTATTGTCCGGATTTTGGGGGCGGAACGCATGATAAGAGGTAAAACCTGATAGTGCTGGGGTGCTCTCAGGAGCCTTGAACCAGGTTTCTGTCACTGCACAGACATCGATGTTCTCCATACTGAGAAGGGCCTCGAGTGCGTGCATTTTGAGATTTAGACTTCTGGCATTGAGCAGCATTACCCTTAGTTTTTTTCCTTTTTTGTGTTCTAGGGTGGTAGGTTTAGAATTTGAGCCTTGCCTAAAAAAGGCACTATGGGGGTGGCAAGAGCCTTTGCCAATATCCGGAATCCCACTACTCAAACATACGCAAAAAATGAGAGTAGCATTGCTGGAACTAAATTCAGTCTCAAGTTTTGTTGCATCCCATGGTAGACCCTGTTTCTTACAAAATTTCATCAAAATGACTGATATACAGACAATATTTTAACTAATGGGCGTACCTTCATTGAAGGTTCTGCGCCAGGCCTGGCAAGCCAGTACATAAAAATCAACTGCCAATCATTAGCGGACCGGAGTTCCGCTGTGGTGACCCCTAACCGGGAAAAGCCGAAAGACACAAACATGGAGAAAGGAAGATTAAGACATAAAAAATAAAACTTGGTGCACAGGTCCCAGAATAAAAAATGTCCACTCCTAGTATATGCTCTAGTGCTAACACTGTAAAAAATGTAGTACAGAATTATCAAGACATGGAAACATCCCTACAACTGGATTAGGCCAGGATCAAGGGGAGGTTGACTCTGTAGTATAAGGAAGTAGATGTCCAGAAAAGCTCACAGGCTGAACAAGAAATGTAGAGACAATATAGTGGACTGCCAAGAATAAGGAAGAAATCATTTTCAATTACTATTACAAAAGAAGGCATGAATTTCCAGACAAAGGATATGTAGCAAAAGTAAAAGAGAAATTAGAGGAAAGAAAAATACTTGGAAAAGAAAAACTGTCAAAATCTGCAGAAAATATGTTAAGTTCCTTAATGAAACAGATCAAGCAAAAACATTGTATAGATGAAGAAAAATAGCATGCCTCCTATGAAAAAAGCAACAGAGTAAGTGAGAAAAGATAAAGAACAAAAACAAAGGTTTTTGAAAACGTATAAAAAATAATCATGGACATATGAAAAAAAGACAGATCGGACATTGTGGGATATTTATGTAGAGAAGAAAGACAAACTAATCAATGCAAAAGTAGTAGCTCCAAAGATATCTGAACAGAAATAGGGACAAAGACAACGAAACATGATATAGAAATTAAATAAATAGAAATTGAAGTGACAGACTATCTGTGACATGAAAGGTTTAGTGGAGAAACTCCAGCACAAGCAGTTTCACAATATGATGGCTCAGTGGGTCCCCAGCTAGAGGAGCAGCAGGTGGAGTGGGATGTATATGAAGAGGATATGTCACAGAGTAATGTTCTGGAAACTCCTGTAGGAGACTCACATGAAAGTCCAGTCGTATCTGCACAGCAAGGGAAGGAGCAAGAGACAGTGGCAACTCTAACACAGGTAATGTTGCAGCGTGATGGGCTAATCGGTCCCCAAATGAAAGAGCAACAGATGAAACAAGATGCATCTGAAGATGATAGTTCACAAGATAATATTCTAGAACCTTCTGTAAAAGGCTCGCAGGAAAAAGAGATCAAAGACGATGCTCTCAGTTCAGAAGAAAATGATCTTAGGGAAGACCTGGTTGATTTAATGAGACTACAGAAAAGGGAACAGCTCATAAAAAATGCTTAGAAAGATCGAGGTCGTAAAAACAACACACAGTACTAAAACAGACCAGGATTTATTATAAGTTATTTCCAATAATAAACTTAAAGTATCAGCAGAAGAACTTAGAATGTATGCTGACAAACAAAGTACAAAAAAGCAATTTACTGATGACTCATAAAGGTTTTATAGAGAAATGGGAAACAAAGCAAAAGCAATAGTAATACCACAAAAAAGAAGAAATATGTACATTTAGGTGAAATATTTGTGAAGACTCTGTTGCACATGACAAAGATGCCAAATTGATAAAAGAATGAAGTAGTAAGGAGCTGTAATGCAGAGGATATGAAATGAGATGAAGTAACAGACAGAGAAATTGAGACAAAAATAAGTAAAGCTTCTAATTGGAATACCCAGGTCCAGATGCAGTACCTAACTTCTGGCTAAAGGTATTAACATTTCTGCAAAAAGATTTGATGTAGCTGTGAGTAAGAATTACTTATGTGTACATCCCAAACACCCAGCAGCCTGGTTAACAACTGGAAAAATGACACTCTTCCTTAAGATTGAACTTGCAAACCATCCTAAGAACTGTAGAAGAGTAATCTACCTTCTGGCAATATATAAATAAGATCCTAGAAATGATGCAGACTGAGTTTATAGACATCTAGAAAAAAAATGATCATGGCAGTAGAACAAAAGGGTAATAAACGAATGCCTTATGGAACAAAAGATCATTTATTGTTAAACAAAGTCATAAAAGAGAGCTATAAAAAGAGAAGAATCCAACTATGGCATGAATAGTTAAAAAAAGCATTTGGCAGCATTCCACGTTCATGGATAAAGGAATGCTTACAGATGTACAAGATACACACTATATTGATCAACTACATTCTAATGACTATGTAAAAAGTGGCAAACCACTTTGCAGTAGAGCCATGACACATGGAATTATTATTATCCCAAGGATAAAAATTTAAAGGGAGATATTTTGGGGTGATTCTTTGTCACCACTGCTGCTAATTTGTCTTACCAAGAACTCATTAAGCTTTTTTTACTTAATTAAATAGGCTATGGTTACAGCTTTAAATCTCAGAAACCAACCTAGTTTAAAGACACCTCATCTATCTTTTGTGTTGTTGTTGTGTCTTTCGGCTTTTCCCGGTTAGTATGATTTAAAATTCTATAGTTCATCAGATAAGGATCTGAAAGCACAAGTATAACTGGCTAAAACTTTCTCAGATGTTATAAGAATGATATCTGGTCTTGATAAATTTGCAAAAACACTTGTAAAAGAAGAACTGCAGGACCAAGAAAATCTCAAACTGGGACAAGAATGGATATAAAGCAACTTGAGCAAGAGAATAGATGAGGACTCAGTGATAAAACGTGAACAAATGAGAAGAAATCTTAAGAAGGAATAGTTTAGAATACTAAAGCCAATATAAAACATAGCCTTGACATCTGTAAATCAATTTGCTCTTCCTGTTCTAACTTACATCTTTGGTGTTACTGACAGAACCCAAAAAAGTTTTGACTCAGATGACAAGAAAACAGGAAAAATGCTTCATGCTTACCAAATGATATCTAAAAACCAGTACATACCAACGTTATATATCCCCACGCTACAAAAGAGTTATGGGCTTCCTCAAAACTGACTACATATATAAACCTGCAATTGTAGGACTGCATACATATTTGCTGACCCCATCAGATCCAAATATAGTGAAAGTTTTAAAGCATGAAGGGAGGAAGTCTAAAATGGCTTGATTTAGCAAAAGCATTTTGGAACAAAGTCAGAATGGAAATCAAATCAGACGTAGACAAAAATCAAGTGCAAAAGAAAGAAATGAAATGAAAGGATCAGAAGAGAAGGAAAGGAAATTGGAATGTCCACAAAACATAGTTCCAAGTATAGAAAACTTCTGGAACAACCTCATGTTGACCAAGATTTGTTGCAGGAATGCTTAAGGAGAGCTTAACTGATACCAAAAGATGGAAGGCTAAGAATTGTAGCCTAAGATAGCAAGCTACGTGCACATTGACTTACAAAGTCCACTAAAAAAGTGAGAGAAACATACAAATACAGGTGCTTAAATATGCTACCAAAACATGTAATCCCATATGAACTGCAGAAGAAGGCAATTCTGGACACATTACAGATGCCAAGAAGAGCACTCTTGGCTAACATCAGAGACTGAAACAATACTGATTGATGACTTCTAATTGTATCTGACTCATGAATGAGGTCTATTCCAGTCTAGATATTTAAAAAAGCCTAGCATTTGGAGAAAGACGTATAACAAAAGTCTCACCTTCCCTTTGTTCAGGTTGTTGTTCTTAATCTCCATCAGTGTTGAACAATTTCATAACAATCATCTTTATCCAGTTCTGCTACCACAGATTCTTCAGTCACATAATCCATTAATTGTGGTTATCCATTTAGTCTGTCTATTGTTGACTGAGCTGAGACAAACCGTTTCATCTCTATTAGAAAAAAAACACTTTCAGAATCATGAGAAATTATAACTTTTATTTTAACTTATGTCATTAATATTCCTTTATGGCAGTCAAAACTGCAATTTTTGGTGTGTGGTAATCTTCTGATATCAGTATGCATAAATACTGATGTTCAAGCAGCTTTATCCTCCAACTGGCTTGCTACAGTTGCAATAAAGCCTGTTCCTTCTCATAGCAAGTCACAAACTTTACCAGCATTGGTTTCAGTTCACCATATGCCCTATCAGTCATTAATGATAGCAATATATAACCTTTTAAATTAACAAGCATTTTTTTGGGAAAATCAACTCCAGTGTGTTTTTCACAGACTCCATACAGTTAAATCTTTCTTCATCATCCAGTACTCCACTGAAGCACAAATGTTGCTCCCTTGCTTTATCTATCAATGTAATCAACTAATGTTCTGTGTAAACCATGGATTTATTCTGCACATCCACCACTTGCTGATGAAATGACATAATGGAATCATATTACTCTTTGAGGAACTCACTAGAATCATTGGCACATGCCTCAAGCAGCTTAGCACAATGATTCAAAAATCAAGGCACAACTTCCTGCTGCTGCTTACCTTCTTCATGAGCACTTTCCATATCTGCTGGTCCATAACATCATCAATGCTTGCTAATTGCTTTCTTTACTAAGTTGAGGTTGAATATTGACAAGGTGACCCAACACTCTGTCAGTTCAAAAGCTATATCCTCTTCACTTCCCCAAATCTGAAGCTATCTCAAAAGCAAGAAGATATAGTAACACGTATGCCAAAGTTTCATATCAAGAAACACAATTCCATGCAAAATATATACTTTTTTCCATTACAGTTAATGGAACAGCTGAAGGAAGTGACCAGCCTCTTGATATTTTGCAAGGCTTCCATCATGCAGCTAGTATATTAAAATTATGTGATGTGGGGGCATAGCCACCTACTTTGCTTTGGTTTGGGAATGCAGCTTTAGTGTATTGTAGTTTGTGTTGTCGGCTTTGTGCTTTTAGCATTGTTACTCTTGTTATAACAACACTTCTCCTTTTTTAAAGTGTTGCTATGTTATTATTTGTGGGATTTGATGACTTGTAATTCTGATTGTTTTTACTGTTTGGTAATTGTGTATGCACATTTTTTACATAAACCCCTAAAAAGTCACACAATTAACAAGATCAACAATACAGGTGACTCCAAGGTAGTTTCACAGACTGCTACCAAAGACAAATAATGTAGGCAGGGCAACTCCTCTGACTGGCTTCTCTAAATCTCCCAAAATCCTAGGTCCACAAGGGCTCCACTTGTTGAGTTCAGTTTCCCATTGTTGAACTCCCCAGTCACTAAATCCTACAGAAAATCACTACTGTTGCAGCTTTGAAGAGTACACCAGCAATGAGTGCAATAATTCCTTTAATGGGGAACATTCCTCCATTATTTGTGTGAGTGACTATAGAGTTGATATATCTAAGTGGTAAGCTTGCCTATCAAATGAAGCACCCTGCAAAAATATTTTCATTTTAAATTCTTGCCCAGTTTATCTCAGCAAGTCAAGTACTCATTAAGTTAAATGTCAGGGATTCATGGCTGAAACCCTTTGACTACACCCTCAATGATACGGTGCCTACCTTCACTTACAAGGTTGTTAGAATATATGACCAAGTCATTACGCATGAGATAAGTGATATGATATACCACCAGCTTAGATCTTAATGTTTGTATTTA
This sequence comes from Protopterus annectens, assembly GCF_019279795.1. Classification (NCBI taxonomy): domain Eukaryota; kingdom Metazoa; phylum Chordata; order Ceratodontiformes; family Protopteridae; genus Protopterus; species Protopterus annectens. Next base: position 353,365,980 of record NC_056746.1, on the reverse strand, counting down.
TTAGTTTGTTAAATGGGTATGTGGACTGATCATAGTTGACACTTTTCAGTCACAATTCACCAAAAAACAATGTAAACTACAGTGAATACAGGATTAAAAGACAATCAATAGCTTCATAACTTGTTCAGGGCTCTGGTTTTCTCCAGCATCCCAAAGACATGCACATAGATGAAGCAGTGATGCTCAAACTGCCCCTAGATGCTCACATGAGTGTATGTGTGAGTGATCATTTGATGTGTATCTTGTGATGCAATAGCATCCACTTCAAGTTTGGGTCTTACCCTATTCTTGTTGTGTACAGAAATAGGCTCCAGTGCCCTGAAAGGATAGGCTGATCACTGAAGATGGACAGATACATAGCTGCATGAATGGATGGAAGAACAGATGGAAAAAGCAGAGCAACATAAAGTAATGTATAATAGTTGCAGGCTACATTAAATAATTCAAATAATGCTAAATGCTAAAAACAAACAGCAAACAGAATATGGTAACAGTATAAAGTAGTTGACATCAGCAATAGATGTTATCAATTAGTGTTGCATGTGCTCAAATACATTTCAATTAAATAGGAGTAAGAATAAAAAAAGGTATTATGATGAACTGAACATTTGGGTTGGTTAACTGATATGATTTGTAGATGCAGTATGACAGCAAATATAGAATCAGGTATGATCATGCTCTCTGGTGTAGAGGGATAAAGTCCTGACTATGTCCCAGATTACCAGTATTTAGCTGCACAGGGGCTGAAGGGACCATGACAGTAGGGTGGGAATGAATGACCACTGCTGGCTCACCCATCCTGAGTGGTGGGAGGAGGCTCAGCTAGCTGCATTAGTGACACCTATCCAAGACATAGTGCCTAGTGAGCCCTAGTGCACTATTGACAAGTCCGTCAGGCAAAGGGCTGGTATGTGTGGGAACACGCATGCACCTGCTGCAGTGGCACATGTGGGAACTCATATGCTGGCCAAAGAAAGGGAGTTAAGAAAGTCCACAGGTTCTACAGACTGGCCAGTCCCCTGAAACTAACTGTCACCTCCCAACTTAACAGATTAGCTGAATGGGCTCACCAGGTAAGAAATGAATAGGCAGGAGGACTTTTACCCTACCTGATGAAGTCTGGTTCTCACCAAAAGTTAGATGTCTGCTAAAAAGAGATACTACAAGGGAAGTTTCATATTCATCTCAGTAGCCTTAGTTTCAAAACACTTTTTTACTTTAAATGGTCATTCAAATGTAGATGGTGACCATCATACAACTTAACTGCCATATAAATTCCTTCATTTCAAGGATGCTACTCAGGTGTCTCTTCCAGCCCAAGACTGAATGTTACATTATTGACTATAAACAATAAAAACTTTTAACTGGGATGTGTCAGAATATGTTTGTACAAAACATTTATCTTGCTTCTAATTCATAAAGCAAACAGCAGTGCTTGTGGAGCCTTCCTTCTCTGGTATATTCATGGATACATATACAACTGCTTCACTGTTACAGTCATATACATCTCCTAACCAAAATAGATTTATCCAAACTGGTCAACATGAGTAGGGGGTCCTTACTAAAGTCTATATTTCTTCTAAGCAGTTAGCAACTCTACTACAAAATGAACACCCATTTAACAACCCCAGGAGCACTACAGTTTATTATGTCCCAGTCTATCAATATTTAAAGAGTTGTATATCTTTAAGTGAAAATGTCTATTGCTGATGCTTCATTTCTTCAGCTGTGGAATTGTTGGTGATCAAATTTAATGCTGTTTCTAGGGCTGAGGCACTTGCAGTAAAGGAATTTTTTTAATTATTTTTTTCTTTTTTCTCTGAGTTAGCATAACCACATGGTGTAGCATAATTAGAGACTGGGGCATAGGACAGAGCTCTTGAATCAAGGGGGTCCAGAGAGGTGAACCCAACCTGGAAAATGTATTTATTTTTATTTATTTAGCTTTTGTTTACTGTGTTTGTCCAACTGGGTTAAGTAAAAAAAAAAACTTTTGAGGGGAGGCCTGCAAAGAAAAGGTCCAACATATTATAGACACATTTAAACAGACATTCAGTAATATACATTGTGAAGAAACTGAAAACACTGTCATCTGTGTTAGCATGTCTGGCAAGAGATTTGAGTATATTCTCAGATTAACTTGTATTGTATACCAGCATGTCAAATTGTGAAAATGTAAATAAGTTTTTAAATGTTGAGTATTTCCCTGTTTACACAGAATGTTCAAAGAATCTGTCAGTTTTTTAATGCATTTCTAATTGCGCATGTTTGTGAGGGACATTCTAAAGTACTGTATAGAATCAGCTGGACAGTGAGTGATGTCATTAGAATGTTTCTGGTTGCTAAGTGATTATTTAAACAGCTGATTGACAGAAAAAGAACTTTTTCAAACAGTTGACTATTTTTTTAAAATAAGACAGCTGAGACTGCAGTTTGTCAAGTGCTGAGCAGTTTTGTGAAGTACAGTCAGTTACAGTGCTGTGCAATCAGTGGACACCAATGAAAGAGAACTCATCCAAAACTGTAAGCCTGCCTTTTGCTTTGTTGTTATATATTATATTAGATCAGGGACAGTATTCTTTAGTTAGATTAGGAAAGCTTCATTGTTAAGATAGAGTTTTTTCTAGAATAATGAACTCCTATCCTGCAGTTTCATTGTACTTTTCTGGTGATTGGGTTCTGGTGTTTATTAAAAGCTATTGATTTACATTCTTGTAATCATTTTACTTATTATTAAATGTTTTTCATATTTTACATTGTGGCTGAAAATCAGTGTTTTTCTTTACAGACTAGAAAGTGCTTCCACCTGTTTGATACTCCCCAGGTCACCTTGAATGCTTGGTCGCTTATGGTCATAGCTATCATTTATTTTGATATTTAGTTTTCATAATTGGACACCCCTTTAGAAGGGCATGAAGACACTCTGATTGGTGGCAGCATTACTGTAATATTTTGGGGAAGGGGCATGGCTGGAAATCTGTGTCAGGCTTTCCCAGAAGTGTTTGGATGTGTGAGATTTAAATTTACTTTGAGTGTGAGTGTATCAGAGGTCTTAAACTGGGGCACATTGCTCTGAAGTGTATAATAAGAAAATACATTTGGGGTGGTCAGAGGTATATAGTCCAGTCCCAGGAAAATAGACCATATTCCTGTTGTACTCTTAGGGGAAAATTGTGAAATATTACTTCTGTTTAAGTGACAGTCTCATATTGGAGTCAGTAGTGAGAATTGAAGCTCCTTAGTTATTGACTCAGGATAGTAAGGGACGTCACATTTATTGGTGGCAGTCTGGTGGGATATAGCCAAATGTCACATTTATTGGTGCCAGCAGTGCTGGATTTTTAATTGGATCTCAGTAGCCTGTGGGTAGTTGTCATTAAGGTGTGCACTCTTGACAACCACAAGGTAAACATTCAGAATTTCAATCCACCACAGTTTTATTTTTTTAGTTATATAGTCAGGGATAGCAGGCAAGGATGCCAGCAGAAGATTTTATCAAGCTGGCAAAGATTCAGTTGGCTAAGGAATGTGAAGCCAGAGGACTGATGTATGCCAACCTGGCCAAAGAAGCAATTATTTCAGCCTTGGTTGCAGTCGCAGCTCAGACCAGCTGCTGGCAGAATATCCAGTTTGGTGTTGGTGATGTGCAGCCTTCCAGGACAGGACAGCTCACCTTTTCTTTGGAGGACCTGAGAATCCATCTAGAGTTAAGGAGACTGGAACTGGAGGCTTGGGAGAAACACAGCCAATGTGAACTAGAATTCAAATGATGGGAGTCTGAGGAGAGGATACAATGTCTTGAAATGGAATCAGCATAGAGAGTGAGACGTTCTGAAGCTGAGGGAAATGAGAAACACCACCAGCATGAAATGGAGCTTCAAACCATTCAAGAGGGTCATGGAGGTAATGGGGAAGGGAATAACTGGACCCCAGAAGCCATACAGGTCAGTAAACGTTTTCCTCAATACAGAGATGGGGATGACTTTGATAGTGTTATTCATATCTTTGAGAAGGTATGTAGACAATATGATGTTGACCGTGAGCTCTGGGTTCAGCTCCTGACTCCCTCACTCATGGCAAAGCTGCTCAGACTGTAGCAAAGTTAAATGATGTAGACTGTTTGAATTATGATAAAATAAAATGTTGCTTGCTTGACTGTTTCAAACTTACACCTGAGGCATATAGGAAAAAGTTCTGTGAACATAAACGAAAGGCAGATGAAAGTGTACGTGATTATATTGCTGACTTAACTCATTCACTCTAATAGAGCTCAGGAAGTTTACACTGTAACTTCCAATGGGCGGAGCCTAAGTCTTTTGACCAAATCAAATTATGTCCTCACATTTCAAACAAATGTTCATATCTCTGGAACTATAGGGGTTATGAAAGAAGTATAAATGCCAAACTCTTCAGCACAAACTATTTTTACAGTGGTAGTATTTTTTAGGTTCTAGGTCTTAAACCGAATTTTATAAGTCACAGTAAACACAGTAACTATTACATTTATAATACTTTGTAAACAACTTATAATATCTCAGCAACCACTCAAGTTGCACACATACTGTCAGCAGTATTTCATTCATCTAGCTGAGAGCTTTTATATGAGGGTAAGGAGTTCTGTCTGTGTTTCTTGGTTGCTGAGATAGTTAGAAAAATGTGAAAAATATATCTATATAAATTAATATCATAAAAACAACAGTTAAAAGCTATTTATCTGCACTAGACAGAGGTCAAATATTAATGCAGTTGAGTTTGGCATTGTGTATGTTTTAAGATGAAATCTTTTAAAACCTTGTACATAGCATGGTTTTGGAATTATTAATGCAAAAAAGAACAAGTAATATGTGACACCTAGAGGCGTCAGTAGGAGTTAACTGCAGATACATCTGGAGGTGTCACTCGTTTTAAGTACTTACTTTCAAAGATGGGTGGGGGGGTGTCAGGTCACCACTTTTGAGGGACTGGCAGACCATTTGGTGAGGGAACAAGGCCTCAGTACTTTGCCTGATGAAATGAGAGTCTGGTTAGCAGACCATGAGTGCAACTCTGGAGAGGAGTTGGGGAGAAAAGGAGATCTCTACTTGGCAAGCAAAAAACCACCGCATAGGAAAGGGATACCCAGTGCTGTACATGGACATAAGGGAACCCAAGGGGGGCAGTCTAAACCATTCCAACAGAGTACAACAGTAACGGGGGAAACTACTAATCCAAGTGCACAGTTAGGGATTAGATGTTTCAAGTGTAACCAGAGGAGCCACATAGCAGTCAAATGTCCATCGAGGCAAGCTGAGAAGCAAAAGGTGAGGGAGCCAATATGTGTGGATGCTACATTGCTACTGGTAAGTTGTTTAGAAACAAGTGGGGTGTCAAATTATCACCAATATTTATATCCAATCTTAGTAAATGGTAAACAGGTAACTGCTAAGTGGAACACACCTTCTGATATAACCACTGTGAGGCCTGCAGTGATTACAGAAGAGCAGTACTTGCTTGGGCAGTCCACTCCAGTCAGAGTGTTGGGAGGGATTCCATTACAAATACCTTTGGCTAGGGTTCATCTTGACTGGGAGGGTGGAAGAGGAAGCAAGGTGGTAATTGTATCTGAGGATATTCCTGCAGATGTCCTGATATGGAATGACTTTGATGATGCAGTACTTTGCGTGCATGCAGTGACATGCACTCATGCTTGGATAAAGGTGTCTAGGTCTAGTAGTCTGGGAGAGACCCAGAAAAGTCTCATACCTGAAGCTGGGACTGGCATGGTGGCTGTTTCAGAGATGGTGCTATCCAATAGCAGTAAGTCTGAATGTCAGCCACAGCTGCTGGTGGGTACTGATGTTCCCTTGGACAAGGTGACTGTGAGGATTGAGGTGAGTGGTGGTACCCAGAGTGACAGCAAGGTGTAGCTGTTGGAAATGACTAAGCTTCCTGTGGAAAGGGAGCTTGTGAGTGAGAATATTCCTGCAGATATCCTGATAAGGAATGACTGTGATGATGAAGTACCTTGTGTGCATGCAGTAATACATAGTCAGGCTGGGTGATAGATATGTAGGTCTGGTAGTCTGGGAGAGAACCAGACAGATCTCATACCCGAATCTGGGACTAGTGTGGTGGCTGTTTCATAGAAGGAGCTATCCTGTAGCAGTAAGTCTGAAAGTGAGCCACAGCTGCTGGTAGATACTGATGTTCCCTCCCTGGACACAGTGACTGCAAGGATGGAGGGGAGTGATGATACCCAAATTGGCAGTGAGGTACAGCTGTCAAAAGATACTAGGCCTCCTGCAGAAGGGGAGCTTGGGAGGGCCGCAGATGCACAGTTGAGACAGGCTCAACTACAGTAGAAAGCTTAAGGGAAATGTCTAAGGAAGCACCTGAGGCTGAAGGAAGAGGGGAGTCTTTATATGGAAACAAAAGTTTGTTGTATAAAGAGTGGACACCTAAGGGAGGGCTGGAAGGTGAGGTAGTATGGCAGTTGGTAGAGCCTAGAGCCTACCTTCTGCCACTTCTAGCTATAGTCCCTAATGTTCCTTGTGCAGGGGATATTGAGGCAGAGAAGGAAGGTTTGCTGTATAAAGAGTGGACTGCTAAGGGAAGGCAGGAAGATGAGGTAATGTGGCAGTTGGTAGAGCCTAGAGCCTACCATCTGCCACTTCTAGATAAAGTTTCTAATATTCC